>NW_020327611.1:0-46979 GCF_001858045.2 Oreochromis niloticus
AGAGCTGCCTTTGTCTTCAGTGCAAAGTTGTGTCGGCCCACAGGGCATGTGATTGTAAAAACTGGCCTCACTCTGAGAGGCCCATCATTAGAATCATTTCAAAGATGATTTGATATATTCTGATCAGTATTCAGTAAATGAGCCTGATTAACTGTGAGGAAAATAATAATGGGCCAGAGATACCAGAGATGCATTTTTAAAACAAATACAGCCTCGAACCCTAAGAGAGGATCTGTGTTCTAATTTTATCACGTTTAAATGTACTGCAGGTTTTTTAAAGCTCCACACAAAACTGGAATGGAGGAACAAAGACAATAAAAGAGTATTCTAATCTATCCTATTCTATTCATATAAATAGAATAGGATAGATTAGAATACTCTTTTATTGTCTTTGTACATTTTCAACTAAATTGTGGGTGCTCCACACCAACTGTGCATGGAAAACAATATAAATAGTAAGACAGTAAGAATAAATAACATATAAGAGGAGTATATACAAAGAGGACAGGTTGCAGAATGCTTGAAAGTAGTGCAATGGACTTGATACAAGTATAGAATCGGAGTGTGACTGAGTGATGAGGGTTACTCGGATCATGGCTCAGATTTCTACATCCACTCAGACAGGATAATCTTCCACGGCACACCTGATCATTTCTCACGGCACACGTATATGCCGCGGCACAGTGGTTGGGAAACACTCGTTTATGCAGCTCCATTGATTGTTCTGTTTTTGTTCTTGGCCAGGGCATTTTTTAAAGAGGAATTGCTCTCATGGTACTAGTGTGCCATAATGCTGAATTTGGTATCAGTGCTCAAACCTTTTGTGTTTGTTTCAAACAAGTTGCCCACCCAAGGAAGCTAAAATTTGTTCTGTGTGTTCTCAGATGAACACAAGAGACACTTTGACTCTTCAGTGCAGTGTGGAGCCTAACAAAGTTCTGTTTTGTGTCCCAGCTGATCAGCAGGAGGAGAAGAGTCTGACGGAGCAGCAGAGGAAATTTCAGCTACTTGGACTCAGCTCAGCCACTGCAGAGAAAACAATGAGTTCGACACAGAAGGTGACAGATACTAGTGTTAAGAAATACTCCATTAAAAGCTGAAGTACTGATATATATTTTATGCTAAACTAACTGAACCTTGTGCAATATTAATGTAATGTTAATCATGTAATAATACAATGGCTACATTGTAGAGGGTGACTTTGCCTCTAAAGAGGAAAATGGGCAGGGAAGAGGTTAAAGTGGGATTCAGCAGGAGTCAACCCTAAAATCAGCTGTAGTGGCTCAGTGTGGGGAAGAGAATCACAGCTCACAATAATTTCTATTGAGAGCTCCAATAGATTTTTTTAATGTACAGGCTGTGATCAGCTGACCTGCTGCTCTCTGTGAATTCAACCAGATGTCAGCAGATGTTTCATGAGTTGTCCTGGCTGATTTCCATCCTCTACACCAGCGGTCCCCAACCTTTTTTCCCCACGGACCGGTTTATGCCCGACAATATTTTCACGGACCGGCCTTTAAGGTGTCACGGATAAATACAACAAAATAAAACTAGTACCGGTACTAAAAAAAAGGAGATTTATTCATAACACACATGAAAAGACCCAGGAAAACCGAGTTAACGATAAAAACGATAACAAAATAACGCTGAAAACTGATAAAAACCCTGAAAAACATACATTTCACACCTGAGCCTCAACTCTCGCGGCCCAGGTACCAAACGACTCACGGACCGGTACCGGTCCGAGGCCGGGGTTGGGGACCGCTGCTCTCCACTGACACTACACTGTCTTTATATAGACACTATACTGTTGTATGTGGGTGGAGCTCAGTGAATGAATGTCAGCATCATGAGCTTAAGTTTCAGTTAATTTCTGCTACACTTGATGTAACCTAACTCTGACATAAGCACCAGTCACATACTTTCTTTACTTTAAATCCATCACAGTACAGTAACTTACCTGCTTGTCCTGCACTAACCTGCAGAGGATTTTACTGCAGGCTTTAAATCACACTGGGAGACAAACTGCACACAAACAGTTTGTGTGTTTGCTGATGTTTGTTGGACTGACAGAAATGCTACATTTGAAATTACCTGCCACATAAAAATATTACTCCATTTATTCTCGCTGGCTTCTGTATTGCTAACTAGATGTTGAAATACTGCGACTGCAACTTATCAGCACCTGCAGTCGTTCAGGTTCTGTGCCAAAAAACATAAACGCTGGCCCATTTTAACCCCTGACTAAGGCACACAGTTTTGCCTCTTTAATCTCTTATGATTAGTACATGATCAGGATTGGATTTCATGTGTTACTGTTAGGCTCAATCGATTTGATCTTTGTTGCCCGCAGTGATGAAATAACTCCCCTCAAATGGCTTAAACCAGAAGTAACAAGCCTGTTTTGAAAATGTAAGGAGTAGAAAATACAGATATATATTTTTTAATGTAGGGAGTAAAGTTAAAAACCCTCAGGTTACAGTCAGACTCTGACATCATCCTTCACTGAACCAAGCTAGTAACTGTTACATTTGATTCATTATCATTGAATAAATTAGACAATTATAGAAATATATAATAGAAAACAGCAACAGGAAATATAAAAAATATAAAAAAGTACAGACCTGGTAAACATTAATTACTAATCTGAGTGTTAGCATTAATATTTGTGTACAAGCAGGAGGGATGGGCATGATTTTAGAGTGTTTGAACAATGATTAATTATCTTTAACACCAGGTTGGATGTAATGTGTTACTACTACCAGTAGGTGGGGATAAGAGACCTTTAAGGTGTTTGGTGCCACACTCCACCTTCAGGTTTAAAACTACTGTTAATGGAGGGAGTTTGAAGCTTCAGTTTGTTTAATGAATGCATTTCACTCACTGCCTCTGTTTGTATCTCTGTCACTGCAGACCAACATGGACCGAGAAGTCAGCGCTCTCAGGAGGCCGACAAACCTCACAGGAGAAAGAGAGAGAAAAAATACACCTGTGACGAGTGTGGGAAGGATTTTACGAGGAAGTCTAAACTAAAACAACATCAGCTCATCCACACTGGAGAGAGACCGTTCAGCTGTGACTTGTGTGGAAAGTCGTTTTCCAGGAAGAATGTCCTAAAAACACACCAAGTCATCCACAGTGGAGTTAAAGCTTACAGCTGTGATCAGTGTGGTAAAGCTTTTACTCAAAGTAGCCACTTACAGAGTCATCTAGTTACCCACTCTGGAATTAAGGCATACAGCTGTGACATCTGTGGAAAAACTTTCAGCCAGCTATGGAGCCGAAATATACACCTACGCATTCACTCCGGAGAAGATGTGTACTGGTGTGATCAGTGTGGCAAATACTTTACAACAGACGCACATTTACAAAGCCACATGTTTACCCACACTGAGGAGAGACCTTATCAATGTGACCTGTGTGACAAGACTTTTAAAACTCCAAAGTACCTGAGACAACACCAACAGATCCACACCAGAAAGAGACTCTACAAGTGCAGTTACTGTGAGGTATGTATTTTTATTTTTTTCTTGTAAGTTCAGTCTGACTGTTTGGAACAAGTCTGCTCATTAAATTGTGTTAGCATGTTAGCACTTCTACTGCACCGAAGAGTAGCTCTGAGCCATTATTCAGATTTTCATTTCATTTAAGTGTAAGTCAGATGTTACTGTAATATTAAATAAGTATTACTGTAGTATTATGGTGGTAGTATTGTAGTTATTGTAGCCCAGTAAACTGAGTGTGTTAATCAAAACAGTAAAATGTAATTGGACGTCTGCAGAGATGCTCTTTATTTCAGGCGATGTTCAGGATAAAAGTGTTGAAGGACTGACTTACACTGTCTTTGTGTCTTTGTTTAGAAGCAGAGCGACACAGATGGATCCACTTCTCAACCCTGTCATCGCTGTGGTGGTGGGAAAGACTTTCGTTGTGACATCTGTGGAAAAACTTTCAGTCAGCAAGCCGGCCTAAAAATACATCAACGTAAACACACTGGAGACAAACTGAAATACTGCAAAGAATGTGGGAGAAGCTTCCCCGCGTCAAGTGAGTTAAAACGACATGAACTCTTTCACAGTGGGCTCAAAAAGCACCTCTGTGATCAGTGTGGGTCATCCTTCACCACTGCAGGTCACCTTAAAACACACAAACGAGTCCACACAGGAGAGAAACCATACAAGTGCAGACACTGTGACAAAAGCTTCTCACATTCAAGTAGTCGTAACGAGCATGAACGTACACACATGGAAGGAAACTACAGCTGTGAGCAGTGTGACAAGAGCTTCAGTAATCTCAGTTCATACTCCGCACACAAACGATCCCACGTTACTAATAAACTGTTTCACTGTTACCAATGTGCCAAAACATTCACTTCATTATCTGCTCTGTGCAAACATCAGCGCGATCACGCAGGGCTGAAATCGTTCCCATCACAGGATGACAGCAAATCTGAAGAGAGAGAAACATTTTCTTCTGGTTTCAGAGTCCAACTTAAAACCCTGGAGATCAGGCTCCACAGAGTTCAGATCGGCTCTCCTTAAAGTTCTAATGAGGCTATGAATCAAAATGTTCCTGTAGTTCAATTTTAATCTTTATAAATTGTTCTTCTGTAGTGTTTGTGTTCAGTGGTTACCTTTTTTTTTTTCAGTGGTTGGATGAAAAATCAGTTTCCTGTTCTCAAGTTTTTATTGAATGTATTTTATTAAAGTTCTTTTTGAGTTCTTTTTGTTTAAGTTCTTAAATAAAGTTAAAAAAATGTTAAATAAAGAATTGGTTGAACGACAAAGATTTTGAGCCATGATGTCATTTCCTGTATTTCAGAGTAAAGACTGAAGTTACAAATGGAAACATGTTTACAGTCATGGAATAAACACCGATGGGTCACATGTAGGAAGTACTATTGCTGACTTGATAGACTCGACCTTGTTTACAAAGAAAGAAAGGAACTGATTACATGTGTCAGCAGAGGCTTCAGGGTTGTTTAGAGTAGAGCTGATAGTCTTAAAGAGAACACGGGGATTATGACAATTTAACACAATGATATGAGAAAAATATCTGTTTCTTTCATTTTCACTGTATTCTGATCAAATTTCCAACATTCTTTTAACATTTCAAAAGAAACCTGCAATTTGTCTTTCTTCCACTTTCGCTCTGCTCTCCTACACTGACGCCTGACTGCTCGGGTGGATTCATTTAACCAGGGCTGTGGAATACGTTTTGGGCGCCTGGTTTTTAATGGGTTCACAGTGTTTAGGGTCTGAGTACAGGTTTCCTGGAACTGCAGAAGCAGCTCATCTGGGGTGGACTCAATAAGTAATCTCAGGGTCGGTAAAGATTTTCTTTATAAAAGTGGAGGAGAAGAGAGCAGCGGCGGGGTGGAGCTCGAGCTTTAAACTCATGCACAAGAGAAACAGGTTTGTGATGAGAGAACACTGAATCCCCAATTTCCAAATTAAAAACAGATAAACCATATGATAACACCAGGTCAAGAGTGTGCTCCTGCTGGTGTGTAGGGCCTTCTACAGACTGTAAAAGGTCAAAACACTGAATAAGATTTAAAAACTCCTGAGCAAGCAGTCCATCAGGGCAACAGACATGAATATTAAAATCACCAACTATTATAATCTGATCCTGTTTAGGCACAATTTCAGCCAAAAAACATGAAAAGTCATTTAAAACATCTTTGTTAAACTTAGGCGCTGATAGATTACTGCACACACAACCGGTTGAGAGCGTCCCAGTTCAAATATGAGATCTTCAAAGCTGGAGGGGAAACCAGTACATGGAGTTGTTTGTAGTGAAAGTTTTTTCTTAAAAACAGTCAGTATTCCTCCTCCTCTACCTGATCTCCTTGAAGCATTAAGAAATGAGCAGTCGGAGGGTAGCAGTTCAGAAATAATGCTAGGCTCACCAACTCTCATCTGTGTCTCAGTCACAAACAGGAGATCCAATCCATTGGAAGAAAGAAAATCATTTATAAAACCAGACATTTATGAGAGTCATCCATGTTGGAGCTGGAGCCTGGGTAGAAGTTGTCTGTGTAGCCCACGTTAATGGGCGCAAATTCAAAAAGTTTATTCCACGACCCCTGTTACACCCCAGTCTAGGGGTACAGGAACATAACATAAGGGTTAGAAAGGAAGTGACCCCGCCCTGGCCCCCAAAACCACACCCAGAAGCCAATTTCTTAAATGAAAGGTGATTTATTGTCTAAACTGAAGCTGAGCTCTGGCGTGAACAAAAGCCAAAATTACAAACAAAAGCCTCTGTGAAAGAAAAACCAAACAAAAGACAAATGCTACACCTAACTCTCTAACTGAAATAAACAGGAGAAAACAGTACAAGAAAATAATAAGGCAGCTCACCACTTCTGCATCAGTGCCTATTTACAATGTACTATTTACGAGTGAAAATGTATCTACACACTATGTACAAAGCTCAGTAGGTCTCAAGAATCACACAGACAAACGTCACAGAGTTTGGAGGCCAAGGATGGGTCTGCTGCTGTCAGTTGCTGCCGCTGACAACTACTGGTGAGGGGTCTTTTAAAACAGCCACCTGATGAGGGGACCAATCAGCCGCTGCCAGCTCTCCAATCAGGAAGGACCTGTAGATTCTTAAAGACACAGACAGAAACAAATTCTAGACGGCCAGGGCCGTAACACCCCCAAGATGCAAAAACCAGTAGCTGGAGGCACTGAAAGGCTTTTCTAACAGTTGAATCAAAGAAGAACCATAAAGGTTGCTGGACTGCATGATGGCCTTACCCCGAGAAGCCTTCCTGTTAAAGGAGGAACCAGTTAGAAGCTATTTTCAAAGTAGCTGAGCTGATTTCATCTCAAGTAAGTGATGAACTGTTTGTTCATTTGTTCTGCCACTTAAAGGATATTTAAGGATGTAGTTTGTCTAGTCTGTCTAGTTGAATTTATTCTAGTTACTCTCATGAACATTTGCAATGATGGACATGTTTTTCTTGTTTATCCAACTATTTAGTAATTTCAGTATCTGTCAGCTATAAAATATAATATATAAAATATATAAAAATATAAAACTCACCTGCTGTTTATATTTTAATGATGTAAGACCAAATATCTGTCAGCATATTATATAAGTATTCCTCACATATCAGCCATATGCTGTTTTTATACATTCTGACTGTAAACAGCTTGTACAGCTTTGATATTCTTTGACACCAGATATGAGGTGATGGGACTGAATTTAAAGGTTTCTATGTCCCAATGAGACATTTACACTAACCAGTGACAGTATAACTGTAATATGTTTGTAATTTACATCCAACATTTCTGAGAGAAATAACTGAATTTAAAAAATGGCAGACCTCAAGCCAGATTTAATTGATAGAGATATATGCATGCATCATTAAATGTATGTATCCCAGATAATTGGTTTTCATCTTGTCATGGGAGACCCACCCCTTCCTCCCAAGTTAACTGCAGCCAAAGCTAACTAGTGGGGGTATTTACACACTCACAACCAGTGGGGTAAAAACAGCAGCCAAGAAACTGGCAGCCTGCACGGCCACTGATGTGCTAGAAGAGCTAGAAGCTCTGGTCATGGAGAAACTAAGAGGGGACAGGAAGTTAAATGACTACAAGGATCAAATCATAAAAGCCACCAGTACCCACACTGGAGTTCCCTGACACAAGAGCTCAATGACCATTAATGTGTACGTCCTCATCACTGAAAGAGTGGCCACTGACCTGTAGAATCAACTGTTTGGGATTTCCTTACCTGGATGATTGAGCACACATCAAGGTATTTAAAGAAGCCACAGATTCTATTGAATTCTAATATTTCTCTTATCAGCAGGTTTTATGATAAAGGGTCTAATATTCATCCCATGCCCATCATTTACTAAAAGTACAGAAAACAGATCAGAATCCTGATATCCTGTCAGCTCAGTCATTGATACTAGCTGCTATTTACAATATCTGTGATATTGAACATTAGTTGTTGGTAAGGCTCTCCACCTTGGCTGATGTGTGTAGGAGAAAGCACACACCCACCTGTGATGAGAAACTAAACACAAGATTTCATTTCACTTTTTAATATCAAATATATTTGAGACTCAAGAAAAGTGAAAAATGGAGAAAGTATTTCATTTTAGCAAAGTGTTCACTGACAGGTGTTGCCAGCTTTGGTGGCTCGTCTCCCACTCAAAGAGGACCAAGAAGAGAACAATACAGTGTTCAGCTGCCTGGCTGTGCTCTACACACACAGCCCTGCTCTGGTACAGTCAAAACCACATTTACATCTGTTTACATTTCCAATGTAGAGGATGAGTTTAGATCACTGTGGTCCAAGCTCGTTGTCAACTGTAGAAACAGTAAAGTGTGTTTCCTTACATTTATTTTGTGTTGAAAGAAGCCTTCGATTCACATTGATTATTAAAGAGCAGCTGTTCACATGTTTAGAAAGATGCTTTGTAAGGAAAAACTTCCGACTAATCATTTCTTTTATTAAATGTTAAATCATTTATTCTTACAATCCAACACATGCAGAAACTTTGACATGCTCTGATGTAAATCTTGAACTTCCTCACATTGTGCATTTTGTCCCTAAATTTTAAAAAATATTTTTAATTACACTTTTTTTTCTTAAATGTTTTTATTTATTTTTTTTATCTCTATCAAGTCGTGAATTTAATGAAACCCATAGTTGCTGCTTCCAGTCATGTCGTGGGCAACAAGGATGTTGATAAAGGTGAAGATTTCTATGGCCACATGCAGAATAACTTATCAGATTGCATGTTAAAATTCCCTTGAATAAACCTCGTGACTCAGAGCTCAGATGTCTCTTAGCGTCCTGCACAGCACTCTCATCAGTATTTGGTTCTTTTGTAGTGATCTGTCTCCAGTGTTGACCTCTAACTCTCAGTTTGTTTCTCCTCCACAGAAAGCCAGAACATTTCAGCAGCACTCATGAGAAAGTTTGAGCAGAACCACAGTGCTGAGGTCCAAGCAGCTGTGACCTCACTTCCTGCAGAGCAGAGACCCTTGTTAACGTGCATGCTGTGTTTACTTTTTCTTTCTTAGGAGTTCGGGTTCACCATCCTCTGTTTTGTATTTTGATTTCCTGCTTCACTGTAAAGCGCTGCTGCTGTTCTTTACACAGTTTGGACACACTTCTTTCTTTGTTCTCAAGAGTGTGAAGTAATGGATTTAATCTGCTAAGGAGAGTTTTTCATTCCCATTGCCCTTTGGGAGTCAGCGGGCTTTAACCTGTGGAGAAACATGTGTGTTTTTGCTCCTTCAAACTGTTTTTATTCAGAGATTTCTCACTGTTTGTACACATGCTGAATGGTTAGTTTTGAAAAGACTTACTTTACCTTTAGTACTCTGCTCAGAAATGCAACCTGTGACCTTACACAGCCCAAGAACTTATCCCAAAACATAAATTAACAAGGACAGAAGCTTTTTACAAATGTTTCAACAGTGTAATTCTAACAAGGTATGCAATGCAGCTAATGTCAGTTCAGAAGTATGAAGTGATAACACTTTGACATCACTAAATCAAAGCAGTCTTGTCATAATAAGCTTTGCTGTGAACAGTTGGAGCGTTCATGTTAAACTTTTCATACAAAAAAAGGTAATCAGATGTTAAGTTTGTTCATTTTTAGTTGTACTCATTGTGTTGCTCCTCAGATCTCCTGTTGTCCCTGAGCCTGACTAAAGCCCGGCAGCTTGTTTTCAGTGTCCAGCGCCATAATCATCTGCATGGGTGTCAGTCCAAGAGTAAATGAATAATTGTCATTTTGAAAAGTGATGTAATGTTTGGTACGATTTTTTTGTCATTGCCTCAGGCTGTGGCACACCACTGTGATCCACATGAGTCTGACAAGTCACCCGTTATCTGAGAGGTCGCTGCACACTGCAGGGGGAGTGGCTTTTATGGAGGGCATGGCGATGCAGAGCTAACAGTGACACAGCAAAGAAAAATCAGAATCAAGAAACCCTGAGCTGACTTTAATGGCAGCAGACGTGACATTAAGAGCCTCACAGATCAAAAAAGTATGGGATTTAAACTGCTTCCAGACCTGCACACGTCTGTTTCCGGGGCAGGATATCCATTCCAGTACAGCAGAAGGAGCGGTCAGTGTGGGCCTCGGTGCTGTACAGGACCTCCTGGAGCTGTTTGTCTCCTGGCTTCTGGGCTTTCACTCGTATCTGAAGGATAAAATAGGAAAATCAAGTTGCTCTCACTGTCACCTGATTTCCACAGACTGCCATCTGACCACATCCCTGCAGTTGGATCTCGCCGCCGTACCTCTAGGATGGTGATCTCTTTCTCCTCCAGCTTCCCTGCTTTGTTCTTCACCTGGGTCTTCTTGGTGTCAACCCAAACCACCCTCTCCTTCACCTCTGACCTGAATATATACACACGATTGGTTCTTAAAAAAACAAACAAAAACCAAAAAACGTCCCCACACGGAGTGAGACTCACTCTTGGATGCCCAGATCAGCCAGTGTGGTGTCCAAGAAAGGGCAGGGTTGGTTTGCCAAGTTGGGCTGTACCTCGATGGGCAGTGTCACCAACGCTCTCCGTCGGCCTGCTCCACAGTCGCCGCCTCCTCCAGAGAGCATTTCGTGTCGTCTGCTACCAGCTTGACTTGCTGATCTTTATCTCAGGAGGCAGTGGGTTTTTACCCTCTCCCCCTTTGGTCCTGTGAGTTATCTTTTAAAACTCGCTATCTGCACCTTTTGGCTCCAGCACGTCTTTATTGTTAGATTTGTTGCTGGCTGTGCTCTTCTGCGGGGTGCTGATGATTCGGTGTTCTGCTTCTTCTGATGGTAAACGCCTCTGGAAAGCCTGAATATGTGAGTGCGTCTGATTCATACAGAGTTCTGCTCTGCCCTCCAGGCTGATATATGCAGCCAGTGTGAATGTGTGTTATGTGTCACTCACATGTTAGGTTCATTAGACTGTCACAAGGGTGATGCACGGATGGTGGTGTTGTTAGGGCCAGGTGTGAGCAGGCCAGCTTCTGTTTTTAAATCAGGTAGACTGTGACCTCATCTATGTGCAGCACGTTATATATTTAATCTTTTTAACTGATTGGTGATTTCAGGCTAAATTAGTGAACTCTGTGACAAGAAAGGAAGTGAAAACGCTACAAGGTCACTTCAGGTTCAATGTAAACAACACATTCATGACTACCTAATGAGATAATCCATCCACCATATCTAGTCCTCCACTTATCATCGTCAGTCTTCCCCGTGTGCCCTCTGACAGCTGAGGTGAGCAGCAGTCTTTCACATCACAGCGTTTTCAGCTGTAAAGAAGAAAATGCATCCCAACTGCAAGTTTCAATCCTGCTGCTGTAGGACACAAACACAGGACGTGTAGCATCACACCAGGCACACTGTGTGCGCTGTCCTGTACACTTATCATCTTGGCCACATCGAGGTATTTGACAAGCAAGCGCTCGTATCGTTATTGAGCCATGAGGTCACAGAGGAGTTTTTCTGCCAGCGAGGCACCATCTGGTCCCGTCACAGACAGGAGATAAAGCCTCTGTAACATTTCACATTTCAGTCATTTCTATATGCAGCATGTTTCTACAGGATATGCAGAATCTGAAGGAGAGAGACTGATCTGTGGGCTGCTTATTTTCTCAGTGGCTCAGTCATCGAATGACAAGGAAGAGAAGTCCAATCCTTTGAGATGCAAAGAATAAGTAACATTTTATTTAAGTGTTTAAAGAGCTAAAATTTAACACAGCAGATACAAATTGTATAAAAGTGGAGTTAAAAATATTAAAAAGGATAAAAATTCACAGAGAAGATTAAAAAAAAAAGGTCTAATAACACCACTCAGTCCAAACCTCAACACTCTCTGTCTAAACACCTGAAAATATAATCATATAAGCAATAAATCTGAACCACATGAGCAGGATAACAGTTTTAAAAATATCCTTAAAAATACAGAATTTCCAAGCATTAAAACATGAAACATTGTTTTGTTTTGTTTTATAAAATAAGGCTCATGTTGATTAAAAGTCATTCACATAATTATCTTCATATGTTATTGATTAAAAACTGGATTTGTGTTCAGATTAGCTCAATCTCTACTGGGTTTTAGCTGGATGCTGCAGGTGTGTTCAGGCAGCCATCGTGAGCTTAGCAGAGCTTATGGTGATGCTGCTGTAGGGCTCAGTTTGATGTACGGTCACCTGACCAGCAAACAGGAGCTCTGTTGAAAGGAAGTGTCACAGAATAAAACCATTAAACATGTTAAAGGTACCACGCTCTGCGACAGCCTTTGTTACTGTACAATGCAGGGAAGTTTGTCAAAGGTCAGCTGTAATGAGACATTCAATTTCAATTCAATTCAGGGTCACCTGGTCCAGCCCTAACTATATGCTTTAGCAAAAAGGAAAGTTTTAAGCCTAATCTTAAAAGTAGAGATAGTGTCTGTCTCCCGAATCCAAACTGGAAGCTGGTTCCAAAGAAGAGGGGCCTGAACGCTGAAGGCTCTGCCTCCCATTCTACTTTTAAATACTCTAGGAACAACAAGTAGGCCTGCAGAGCGAGAGCAAAGTGCTCTAATAGGGTGACATGGTACTACAAGGTCATTAAGATAAGATGGGGCCTGATTATTTAAGACCTTGTATGTGAGGAGCAGGATTTTGAATTCAATTCTGGATTTAACAGGAAGCCAATGAAGGGAAGCCAATACAGGAGAAATCTGCTCTCTCTTTCTAGTCCCTGTCAGTACTTTTGCTGCAGCATTTTGGATTAACTGAAGGCTTTTCAGGGAGTTTTTTAGGACTTCCTGATAATAATGAATTACAGTAGTCCAGCCTGGAAGTAATAAATGCATGAACTAGTTTTTCAGCATCACTCTGAGACAGGATATTTCTAATTTTAGAGATGTTGTTGTGCAAATGGAAGAAAGCAGTCTTACATATTTGTTTAATATGTGCATTGAAGGACATGTCTTGGTCAAAAATCCCTCCAAGGTTCCTTGCAGTGTTACTGGAGGCCAAGGTAATGCCATCCAGAGTAAGAATCTGGTTAGATGCATATTTCTAAGATTTTCAGGGCCGAGTACAATAACCTCAGTTTTATCTGAATTAAGATGCAGGAAGTAAGCCGCCATCCAGGTCTTTATGTCTTTAAGACATTCCTGCAGTTTAACTAATTGGTGTGTGTTACCTGGCTTCATGGATAGATAGAGCTGAGTGTCATCTGCATAGCAATGAAAATGTATACTATGTCTTCTAATGATACTGCCTAAGGCAGGCATGTCCAAAGTCCGGCCCGCGGGCCGTCAGATTTCACGTGGCCCGCAGCTTCAGTCTAATTATGTATTATTTATGGCTCACTTTCTAAGTCTGAATAAATAAATCATGACTTTAAAAGTGTAATCCCTTTTTTCACCACATGGTGGCAGCACATTTTTCTCTGCTACCTGCACCTGTGCTGTGAGCCCACCTTTCTCTGCTCATTTCTGCCATGGCGACTGTACAAAAAAAGAGAAAGGTTGACAGTGAGGGCCACCGCTTTTAGGAGCGGTGGGAATTGCAGTATTTTTTTTACTGAAATTCAAGGCAATTGTGTTTTTGCAATTGTGTGCCTGATTTGTAAAAAGACTGTTGCCCTGTTTAAGGATTTTAACATTAGGAGACACTACGAGACTAAACATGCTGCAACATATAACAAGCTAACAGGGAGTGAGCGCTGTTGTGGAAAATTTAACAATAACCTGCAACACCTTGATTTGATGTGGGTTTAATAAACACATTGCAATGTGGAGAGAGCATCCCAGTGAAACACCAGGACCATCTCTGAATTGTGGCCACCCCCTTACATCTTATATACAGAGACACAGACAAAGAACATTCCACAAACTCTTACACGCTGGCCCCTCTCACGGGGGCGCTATACCTCCTCCCTCACAGAGAGAATTATGACCTTGTTTTCTGCTTGGCCGTCACCTAAGGATTTACATCCCTGATAAGCAGAAGGAGTCCCACTATCTGTTTAATGTCTCCCATTACTATGGCCTCACTGTGTTAACATTCCACATGCAACTGGTGACAGGAGTGCTCTTACTATAGTGAAGTGAGAAAGTGATATTACTATAACTAATGTGATATGATTAAATATGTGATTTTTCACGCGGGCCTGTGAGACACATGAAAATATCACGAAAGCCAGCTACGAAGTGGCTATGTTAATTGCTAAACATGGCAAACCTTTCACTGAAGGTACGTTTGTCAAAGACATGTGTCATGAAAATGGTGGAGAACATTTGCCCCGAGAGGAAGCAAGAATTTCTGAATGTTTGCTTGGCACGCAACACTGTGGCACGAAGAGTTGAGGATATATCGTCAGACATTCACAGACAGCTGGGGGACAGAGGAGTGGATTTTGATTATTTCTCATTAGCCTGTGATGAAAGCACCGATGCATCTGACACCGCGCAACTGCTGATTTTTTTTACGAGGAGTCGACAACAAGATGAACGTGACAGAAGAGCTGCTGGATCTCAAAAGCCTTAAGGGTCAAACCAGAGGAATGGATTTATTCATTTCTGTTTGTGAAGCTGTTGATGATATGAAGCTACCATGGAGTAAAGTTTCTGGGATCATTACTGATGGTGCACCTGCCATGGCTGGTGAGCGAAGCGGATTGTCCACACTGATCTGAAATAAAGTCAGCGAAGAAACAGGTAACGCTGTTAAACTTCACTGTATCATTCATCAGCAGGCTCTCTGTGCCAAACATCTCAAATTTGATGATGTTATGAAACCAGTAGCAAAGACAATCAACTGTATTCGCTCTAAAGCTCTGTACCACCGACAGTTTCAGCAGTTTCTGCATGACATCCAGGCTGAATATGGGGACGTAATTTATTACAATGATGTGAGGTGGCTAAGTCGGGGGTCTGCACTACAGCGATTTTTCTCTCTGAGAGAGGAAATCAGACAGTTGGGGACAACCAATGGAAGAACTGTCTGATCCTGTATGGCTGGCAAATCTGGCTTTTTTGGTTGACATTACGAAGCATCTGAATGCGCTGAATGTTAATCTTCAAGGAAAAGACACAGTGGCGAGCCAACTATACGCTCACATCAAGGCCTTTGGAGCCAAACTGCAACTTTTCCAAAGACACTTGTCCCTAACAGAGCCCTGTACCGTACACTTCCCAGCTTTGAAAGAGGTTATTGACAGTTTCCCAGTGGACATTAATGTCCAAATGAAGAGTTACGCAACAGCTATCGCGTCTCTTTCTGGGGAATTTAACAAACGCTTTCAGGACTTTGCAGCTATTGAAAAAGACATGTTGCTTTTCTCATCTCCCTTCTCCGCGGACCCTGATGATGCTCCTCCGCAGCTTCAGCTGGAGCTCATTGAGCTGCAGTGTGACGATTAGTGCCGCGGAAAACACCAGCGGTGTTCTCTTGTTGACTTTTATCAGCAGCTAGACAAAGACAGGTATCCTAAAGTGCGGTCACTTGCTAAGAAAATGCTGAGCTTATTTGGTTCCACATATTTGTGTGAGCAAACGTTCTTTGTCATGAACAAGAACCGATTGAGATCAAGGATGAGTGACTCCCACTTGCGTGATATTTTACGCATCTCAACCACTGGCCTCAAACCAGACCTGATTGGTTTACTAAAATCTAGATCTCAGTATCACCTCTCTCATTAGTCCAGGGATGTCCAAATTCTGTACTGGAGAGCTGCTATGCATGTTTTAGTTCTTTCTGGTTTAGCACAGTTGAATCAAATGAAGAGCAGCCCTCCAGGAGTGACATCCCTCCATTAGTCATGTGTTCCTGAACAGTAAAAAGCATAAAGCACACTAATGCAATCCACAAAAGGATGCGTATTTTGTTAAACTCTTATGATTTGGTTTTAACTGTTGATGTTATGCTCTTAATTCATAGTTGAGTGTGTTGTGTACATATTGTGTATATTTACAAATGTGTTTATTTCTTGTGGCAAGTGAACTTCCAGTTGTGCAATCTTCCTGTAGATGTGAAAAACTTTGGCTTCCTGAAAGATCTTGTAAATGTCAAGGGCAAAATTCACTTTTTGTAAAAAAATAAAATAAAATAAACTTTATTGAAAACAGAACACTTTTCATTATTTATAACTCCTGTTTAAAATGTTCATTAGGCAAAGATATTGCAAACTCATGGAAATTTAGGGTATTCTATACAGTTTGTTCAATGTTGTCTGACTCTTCAGATATAAATGAAAGGCAGAATTGTGTCTTTAGAGTTGTAAATGCTTGCCTCAGTGTCTTTTATTTAGGCACATTTCCATTTTAAAAATAAAGGTAATTGTGACTATTAAAATTGTTCTTCATTATATTTTCATGTAACTTTGTTATGGAAAAAAATGTCAAAAGGAACCATTGGCCCCCGGGCATCTTCACTTTATAAAATTTGGCCCTCTTTGCAAAAAGTTTGGACACCCCTGGCCTAAGGGAAGCATGTATAATGTAAACAGAATTGGTCCTAGCACTGAAGCCTGTGGAACACCATAGTTGACCTTAGTGTGTGAAGACGACTCTCCATTTACATGAACAAATTGGAGTCTATTAGATAGATATAATGCAAACCACTGCAGTGCAATACCTGTGATGCCTACAGCATGTTGTAAATCAGCTCAGCTACTTTGAAAATAGCTTCTAACTGGTTCCTCCTTTAACAGGAAGGCTTCTCGGGGGTAAGGCCGTCAAGCACTCCAGCAACCTTTATGGTTCTTCTTTGATTCAACAGGAACTGTTAGAAAAGCCTTTCAGTGCCTCCAGCCTCCTCTGAAAGACACAGGCATAAACACAAACATTAAGCTGAAAGCTGCCTTACCTTTTCTTCAATGGCCGCTCCAGATGGTTATGGTCCGTTCCGTCACATCCCAAGGCGTCAACTGGATCCTGTTTTCTCCTGTCTGGTTCCTGTTGTGGGCTGAGGTGTCCATAACCCTGCTCGCCACTGTATTTTGCATCTTGGGGATCGTGGAATAAATTTTTTGAATTTGTACGCATTAACGTGGGCTACACAGACAACGTCTGCCCAGGCTCCAGCTCTAACAAGGATGGTTCTGATAAATGTGTGGTTTTATAAATGATTTTCTTTCTTCCAGTGGATTGGATCTCCTGTTTGTGACTGAGACACAGATGAGAGTTGGTGAGCCTAGCATTATTTCTGAACTGTTACCCTCTGACTGCTCATTTCTTAATGCTCCAAGGAGATCAGGTAGAGGAGGAGGAATACTGACTGTTTTTAAGAAAAAACTTTCACTACAAACAACTCCATGTACTGGTTTCCCCTCCAGCTTTGAACTTCTCATATTTGAACTGGGACGCTCTCAACCGGTTGTGTGTGCAGTAATCTATCGGCGCCTAAGTTTAACAAAGATGTTTTAAATGACTTTTCATGTTTTTTGGCTGAAATTGTGCCTAAACAGGATCAGATTATAATAGTTGGTGAGTTTAATATTCATGTCTGTTGCTGCTTGCTCAGGAGTTTTTAAATCTTATTCAGTGTTTTGACCTTGTACAGTCTGTAGAAGGCCCTACACACCAGCAGGAGCACACTCTTGACCTGGTGTTATCATATGGTTTATCTGTTTTTAATTTGGAAATTGGGGATTCAGTGTTCTCTCATCACAAACCTGTTTCTCTTGTGCATGAGTTTAAAGCTCGCGCTCCACCCCGCCGCTGCTCTCTTCTCCTCCACTTTTATAAAGAAAATCTTTACCGACCCTGAGATTACTTATTGGGCCCACCCCAGATGAGCTGCTTTTGCAGTTCCAGGAAACCTGTACTCAGACCCTAAAAACTGTGAACACATTAAAAACCAGGCGCCCAAAACGTATTCCTCAGCCCTGGTTAAATGAATCCACCCGAGCAGTCAGGCGTCAGTTTAGGAGAGCAGAGTGAAAGTGGAAGAAAGACAAATTCCAGGTTTCTTTAAAAGAATTAAAAGAATGTTGGAAATTTGATCAGAATACAGTGAAAATGAGAGAAACAGATATTTTTCTCAGATCATTGTGTTAAATTGTCATAATCCCCGTGTTCTCTTTAAGACTATCAGCTCTACTCTAAACAACCCTGAAGCCTCTGCTGACACATGTAATCAGTTCCTTTCTTTCTTTGTAAACAAGGTCGAGTCTATCAGGTCAGCAACAGTACTTCCTACATGTGACCCATCGGTGTTTATTCCAAAAAAAAAAAGGTAACCACTGAACACAAACACTACAGAAGAACAATTTATAAAGATTAAAATGGAACTACATGAACAGTTTGATTCATAGCCTCATTAGATCTTTAAGAAGACCCGATCTGAACTCTGTGGAGCCTGATCTCCAGGGTTTTAAGTTGGACTCTGAAACCAGAAGGGGATGTTTCTCTCTCTTCAGATTCGCTGTCATCCTGTGATGGGAACGATTTCAGCCCTGCGTGATCGCGCTGATGTTTGCACAGAGCAGATAATGAAGTGAATGTTTTGGCACATTGGTAACAGTGAAACAGTTTATTAGAAACGTGGGATCGTTTGTGTGCGGAGTATGAACTGAGATTACAGAAGCTCTTGTCACACTGCTCACAGCTGTAGTTTCCTTCCATGTGTGTACGTTCATGCTTGTTACGACTACCTGACTGTGAGAAGCTTTTGTCACAGTGTCTGCACTTGTATGGTTTCTCTCCTGTGTGGACTCGTTTGTGTGTTTTAAGGTCACTTGCAGTGGTGAAGGATGACCCACACTGATCACAGTGGTGCTTTTTGAGCCCACTGTGAAAGAGTTCATGTTGTTTTAAGTCACGTGATGTGGGGAAGCTTCTCCCACATTCTTTGCAGTATTTCAGTTTGTCTCCAGTGTGTTTACGTTGATGTATTTTTAGGCCGGCTTGCTGACTGAAAGTTTTTTCACAGATGTCACAACGGAAGTCTTTCCCACCACCACAGTGATGACAGGGTTGAGAAGTGGATCCATCTGTGTCGCTCTGCTTCTAAACAAAGACACAGAGACAGTGTAAGTCAGTCCTTCAACACTTTTATCCTGAACATCGCCTGAAATAAAGAGCATCTCTGCAGACGTCCAATTACATTTTACTGTTTCGATTAACACTCAGTTTACTGGGCTACAATAAGTACAATACTACCACCATAATACTACAGTAATACTTATTTAATATTACAGTAACATCTGACTTACACTTAAGTACTACCACGCTACTGTTTTTAGGGTACATATGCTAAACTACAGTAACACTGCAATAATACTAATTTAACACTGCATTAATAACACTGTAATTGTGTAGTTATAACACTCAGCTGAAAAACACTATTACCCCCAATGACACTGCAATTATAACATTAAATGGGTATTTTAACACTAATGTTTAAAAGTACTAAAACTATTAAGAAGCACTGATTCTACAGCTACAATACTACAATACCATTAACCAACTTTGTTAACCATAAGAGAAGATTACTGAATGGTTTGGTTCTGTACTTAATTTATGTTTTATTTTATTCCATTTACACCTGACAGAGGAATGAGCCGCTGTAAACCAAAGGCCATTTATGCAGAAATAATAACAACATGATATACCACGAAGCTGCCTGAAGATTAAATAACAGCAACATATCAATTTTCGGCATTTTTAGTTTTTCATGATCGTGTAAACAAAAATCATAACTGAAATGAAAATCTGAATAATGGCTCAGAGCTACTCTTCGGTGCAGTAGAAGTGCTAACATGCTAACACAGGTGACTCGGCTTTTTAAAAGTCTTCTCACACAGGTCACATTGATAAGGTCTCTCCTCAGTGTGGGTAAACATGTGGCTTTGTAAGTGTGCGTCTGTTGTAAAGTATTTGCCACACTGATCACACCAGTACACATTTTCTCCGGAGTGAATGCGTAGGTGTCTATTTCGGCTCTGTAGCTGGCTGAAAGTTTTTCCACAGATGTCACAGCTGTATGCCTTAATTCCAGAGTGGGTAACTAGATGTCTCTGTAAGTGGCTACTTCGAGTAAAAGCTTTACCACACTGATCACAGCTGTAAGCTTTAACTCCACTGTGGAGGATTTGGTGTCTTTTTAGGGCATTCTTCCTGGAAAACGACTTTCCACACAAGTCACAGCTGAACGGTCTCTCTCCAGTGTGGATGAGCTGATGTTGTTTTAGTTTAGACTTCAAAGTAAAATCCTTCCCACACTCGTCACAGGTGTATTTTTTCTCTCTCTTTCTTCTGTGAGGTTTGTCGGCCTCCTGAGAGCGCTGACTTCTCGGTCCATGTTGGTCCTGCAGTGACAGAGATACAAACAGAGGCAGTGAGTGAAATGCAGTCATTAAACAAACTGAAGCTTCAAACTCCCTCCATTAACACTAGTTTTAAACCTGAAGGTGGACTGTGGCACCAAACACCTTAAAGGTCTCTTATCCCCACCTACTGGTAGTAGTAACACATTACATCCAACCTGGTGTTAAAGATAATTAATCATTGTTCAAACACTGTAAAATCATGCCCATCCCTCCTGCTTGTACACAAATATTAATGCTAACACACTCAGAATAGTAATAAATGTTAACCAGGTCTGCACTTTTTTATATTTCCTGTTGCTGTTTCCTATTATATATTTCTATAATTGTCTAATTTATTCAATGATAATAAATCAAGTGTAACAGTTACTAGCTTGGTTCAGTGAAGGATGATGTCAGAGTCTGACTGTAACCTGAGGGTTGTTTTTACTTTTACTCGCTACATAAAAAAAAATATATCTGTATTTTCTACTCTTTACATTTTCAAAACAGGCTTGTTACTTCTGGTTTAAGGCATTTGAGGGGAGTTATTTCATCACCTTAGTCAGGGGTTAAAGTGGGCCTTTGTCAGTATTTCAACATCTAGCTAGCAATACAGAACACGAGCGAGAATAAATGGAGTAATATTTTTTATGTGGCAGGTAATTTCAAATGCAGCGATTCTATCAGCCCAACAAACATCAGCAAACACACAAACTGTTTGTGTGCAGTTTGTCTCACAAATGTGATTTAAAGTAATGTTGAACCAAGTCGGCGCACTTTGCTGATAAACTGAGCGCACTGAGTTCGCACGGTGCTTTGGTGACTGGGAAGCACAAAAAAAGAATTTCGAGCTGCTTCTCAACCCATTTACGTGGAAACTGCACCTGTGCAGATTCAGATGGAGCTGCAGTGTAATGGTACACTCAAGGCAAAGTACGACACTGAATGGCCCGCACAGTTTATTAGTTCCATTCCTGCAGCAATGTCCCAGCTCCGTCTACAAGCTGCTCGAACCTTGTGTATGTTTTCATTTATTTTTTCTGGGGTTTTTGGCAGCATGTTCATATTTCTAACTTGCATAATTTTGACAGGATATATTTTTATGAAGAGCAAAATATTTAAAGTTAAAGTTTATTTTTTTTAAGTTTATTTATTTCGTCTGTTTTTATTCATATTTATGTTTAAAAAATATTGTTTTAGTGTGTTCAATAAATGTTTGTCTTGTTTGGCCGCGACCTAAAGTGTGCCTTGAGTTTTGGCCCCCTGTGCAATTGAGTTTGACACCCCTGGTGTAGAGGATGGAAATCAGCCAGGACAACTCATCAAACATCTGCAGACATCTGGTTGAATTCATTTGTGTACATCCACAGAGAGCAGCGGGTCAGCTGATCACAGCCTGTACATTAAGAAAATCGACTCAATAGAAATGATTGTGAGCTGTGACTCTTTTCCCCACACTGAGCCACTACAGCTGATTTTAGGGTTCCCCACCTGCTGAATCCCACTTTAACCTCTTCCCTGCCCATTTTCCTCTTTAGAGGCAAAGTCACCCTCTACAATGTAGCCATTGTATTATTACATGATTATTACATTACATTAATATAGCACAAGGTTCAGTTAGTTTTGCATAAAATATATATCAGTACTTCAGCTTTTAACCCTTTAAGACCTACCATAGAACCAAGTTCGCCAGAGCTCATCTTTATATTTTTACCTGCCCTTAATGCCATTTTTGGGAGCATTTCAAGTTGCTATACATCAATATGACCATTATATCCCAAATTTGAATATTATGTATGCATTAAGTCCATAGTAAATACATAAAGTGCAAAAAAAACTGCAATAAAATACAAATAATTTAAAATCGTTTTTGTTTGTTTTGTTTTTACACATATTTCTACTTAGAGAAATTTCAGAGGTTTATCCCTCAAAACTGTAAATGCAAAAAAGTTGCACATTGTTTCCAACCACAGGAAATTTGTTTTGAGTATTTTTGAGATTTTTATATCCTGCAGGAAAAACATAAATAAATATTATAATGCAAATTTGCAAAACAAACAGCATTTGCATCTTAATAAACTATTGCCAACAGTGCAATTTAAGTTCTAAGCATCCCAGAAACAATACAGAAAAGAATAAAGTCAAACATGACTTTTAAAAACACCAGTATAGGTATCCCTGAAGGCAGGTTTTGTCAAGTAAAGTTGGACATGCGATAGTTTTCGCTGACATCTATTCCAACGTAGGAAGTGTTATGAACAGCTGATCGGATCGGCAAAGCGTGTTTCTGGTATGTTATGTTTTTTTTGCTGCAAGTGCTTTTTATGCAATTTTTGCAAATACATATGTGGAAGGAAAGTGTGACCTAGGGCAAGCTGATGGCATAAGATGCAAGTACAACTCCTCCTGAATAAAATAATTGTGCTAGCTTAAGTGCAGTTCTACCGGGATTTTAAAATTGTTACGCAAAACGGAGCGTTCCTGCTCCAATAGGCCTTAAAGGGTTAATGGAGTATTTCTTATCACTAGTATCTGTCACCTTCTGTGTCGAACTCATTGATTTCTCTGCAGTGGCTGAGCTGAGTCCAAGTAGCTTAAATGTTCGTCTGCTGCTCGGTCAGACTCTTCTCCTCCTGCTGATCAGCTGGGACACAAAACAGAACTTTGTTAGGCTCCACACTGCACCGAAGAATCAAAGTGTCTCATATGTTCATCTGAGAGCACAAACAACAAATTTTAGCTTCCTTGGGTGGGCAACTTGTTTAAAACAGACACAAAAGGTTTGAGCACTGATACCAAATTCAGCAGTATGGCACACCAGTACCAGGAGAGCAATTCCCCTTTAAAAAAGGCCCTGGCCAAGAACGAAAACAGAACAATCAATGGAGCTGCATAAACGAGTACAGTGTTTCCCAACCACTGTGCCGCGGCACATACGTGTGCTGTGAGAAATGATCAGGTGTGCCGTGGAAGATTATCCTATCTGAGTGGGTGTAGAAATCTGAGCCATGATCTGAGTAACCCTCATCACTCAGTCACACTCCGATTCTATACTTGTATCAAGTCCATTGCACTACTTTCAAGCATTCTGCAACCTGTTCTCTCATTTAAATCTGATAAAACTAGAACACAGATCCCCTCTTAGGGTTCGAGGCTGTATTTGTTTTAAAAATGCATCTCTGGTATCTCTGGCCTATCATTATTATTTTGCTCACAGTTAATCAGGCTCATTTACTGAATACTGATCAGAATTTATAAAATCATCTTTGAAATGATTCTAATGATGGGCCTCTCAGAGTGAGGCCAGTTTTTACAATCACATGCCCTGTGGGCCGACACAACTTTGCACTGATGAAGGCAGCTGTGTTTTAGCCTGGAATACATTAATTTTTACCTTTCTCATTAATGTATTTCATTATAGCACTTTTACCGCCAACATGTTGGGATGTTTTTGTAGCCGGAAGTGACCGTATATGGATGAAGGGTGGCGCTAGCTAGCTAGCTTGGATAACATGCTGAATTCAAAAACTGTGCAGGTGCCACACAGTGACACAGAGATGCTAACTAGCGCTTAGTAACAGACTAATAAAATAACAGAAACTCTGGTTACTCTTAGCTAATTTAAAAGCTTTCTTCTAATAATAACACTGTTTTCTTCTCTGTGTTTCATTAGCATTTGTTGATATCTTCTTGTAAATTAGTTTATAGCAGCTTGACTTGATGTAGAGGCTTTTTCTTTCAACAGGTTAACAAATAACTGACAACAGAGACCGAGGAGAGCAACAGAAAACTTCACTCAGGAGCTAAACTCAAGATTGACTAAACTCAGATCAAAGTTACCTTAGTGCTTCACTTTAGATGAGGAAGAACAATAAACTAAAACACAAACGCAATGAAGCGGGAACTCTGCGGCTTCTTCTTCTTCTTCTTCTTTTGGGTTTTTCTTTGGCGGTTAGAGCTTTAAGGTGCATTACCGCCACCTGCTGGACTAGATGGTTCTTAAACTAAAACTAGAGATTTAAAAGTATTTTAATAAACAATAAAAACAAAGACAAAATGTGTCAGTGTGTTATATTCATTAACATAAACATCAGATGGCTTCAGCTTACCCTTACCCCCATTTATTTATTGCTTTGCTTTCTGCAGGCCGCCACAGTAAATAAGTTTGTGTTGTTTTGCCTGATTTAATAAAGGTTACACTGACTCACTTCTCTATCAGCAGATCCAAGTGTGACATTAGCCACAATTTCCCAGGAGGGTACTTGGGTTTGGAGTCACAGCACAGTTTTCAGACTTAATTAATGGGCTTGAGTACAGCCTGATAATTACAGGCATTCAAACTGTTTGCTGATGAACTTTGGAAGTAAAACTATAGACAGCTTTAGAAGGTTTTTTTATTGGAAAAGTATAGATAGATACTTGGTCCCACTGAATAAGGTTAGATCTTTTACTGGTTGATTGATGAACCTCACAATAACTTGTGTTGCTTGCAGATAAACTCGGCCTGGTTGGTGCAAAAAGTCAATCATCTGCACCATGAAGCCATGAAATCTCTGAATAACAAACAAACATGAGACAAGAACATTTCTTTTGTCTTCCATGTAACAATCTCAAACTGTAAAAATAGCTCAACCTAGTGTGGCTGCTGCACAAGACTTAGCACATGTCACCTTCTGATCAGGTTTGTGGTTTGATCCCTGGCTGTTCCAGTCTGCAAGTCAAATATCCTTCATTAAGATACTAATTCCAAGTTGCTTTCTGATGCATCCACTGGAGCCTGAATGTTTCATAGAATTTGTCAAACAGTTTTATGTGTGGTCACATTGTTTTGTTTTTGTTTGTGGATTGAAGCACACACTTGTGAGTCTTCAAAAGTTACTCATCAATCACTGAACACTTTTTTAAAATTTTAGTTTAATATAAGATAAGATAACTTTTATTAGTCCCACACGTGGGAAATTAGTTTTGTTACAGCAGAAGTGGACAGTGCAAAGTTACATAGAAAAATTAGAAAAACACTGGAATAAGATAAGAATAAGATACTGTACGCAACTGTACACAATAGAATAGAATAAAATAAAATACTATATAGAGTACAATAAAATAGAATACAAATGCTATATACAATTGAGTATCATACTGTATGCATTTATAACACTTTTGAGACAGATTTCGCTCTCTTTTTTTTTCTTCGTTTGGTTCCATCAGAATTATTTTCTAAAGGCCAAGAAAGATGCCCAACGGATTTACTTTACCAAATGGACCATTATGGCGTTGCCATATTGGTCCATTTGACTGACCTTTATTATTATTATGTATTTATTTTATTTTATTTTCAGTTGTTACAGATGGGACAGACATGACTGGGGGACATTAAAGGGAGAAAGAAAGAAACATAGAAAGAAAGAGAGGGAGAGAAAGAAAAACAGAGGGGAAGAGGGACAGAGAAAACAATCACCTGGATCACCTGTTGAGAAAAGAAAAAACAGAAGAGACAACGGAATTACGCAGAGAGCAATTAAATGGAAGAACTGTAGATTTTGACCAGTTTATTGAATAATCTGAAACTCTTGAAAAAGAGTTTATCAATGTAATTACCCCAGAGAGATTGGTTTGTGAGTTATAGGAGAAAAAGCAACACATTGTCTGCATAAAGACTGATCTTATGTTCTACATTCTTGCATTTTATGCCCCTAATTACTGTAATTGCTGCTGCTAGTGGTTCGATAAAAATTGCAAACAGTGAAGGGGAGAGTGGGCATCCCTGCCTGGTGCCCCTCAAGAGACAAAAGCTGGAGGATGTTTGGTCATTTGTTCTGACACAAGCTGTTGGGGAATTATATAATATTTTTAACCAGTTTATGAAAGAGTTTCTAAAACCAAATTTGGTTGCAAATAAAAATTTCCAGTTCACTCTGTCAAAGTTCACTCTGTAGAATTCTGCTGGAAATCCGTCGGGACCTGGAGCCTTATTATTGGGCATTCTTATCAGGGCTTCCTGGAGTTCACCTGGTGTCAGTGGCAAATCCAGTGCCACTGCCTGACTGTCTAGTAATTTTGGAAGAGTTACGTAGTCCAAAAACAGATCAATTTCATTTTTAAATGGGTTTATTTGTGGTGAGTATAAAGTTTCATAGAAATCCCAAAAGATGTTGTTTATTCTTTCAGGGTCATATATTATGTTCCCAGATAAATCTTCAACAGCACAAATAGTTGTTTTTTCTTTTTTTCTTTTTAACTGGTCAGCTAAGAATCGACCAGATTTGTTACCGTGTTCAAAATTTTGCAAACAAAGTTTTTGTACTAAAAACTGTGTTTTTTATTAATGATAGCATTTGATTCTAGTTTTGTTTTGTGTATTTTGTTCAGTATTTCCTGATATTGGTGGGACACGTAGGCTTCTTCTAAGGATTTGATGTTTTTTTCTAGTTCCTGAATATTTTTATTTTCTTCTTTTTTTTATGTGATGAGAAAGAAATGATTTTATCTCTCATCACAGCTTTCCCTGCTTCCCAGAGAACAGATGCTGATATTCCAGGAGGGTCATTATAGTCCAAATATAAAGTCCACTCTTTTTAAAAATATTTAATAAAGTCTTTATCTTTGAGTAGTGATGTATTAAATCTCCAGTTTTTATTTGGCAGAGTGTTCTTCTTATGTATTAGTATCAGAGATACAGGAGCATGATCGCTGACAGTTATAGGGTGAATCTCAGTGTCTGAAATGTCACTCAACAGTGAGCTCCTGATTAGGAATTAATCCAGAGGAGAGTGGGAGTGATGGACGTGTGAGAAGAAAGTATCGTCCTTACGGTTGGGGTGAAGGGAGCAGCATGCATCGCAAAGCCCAAAGTCGCTCATATACTGGTTGATTATATTTGTGGACTGCCAATTGCGCTGAGTTCCTGCTGTGCTGAGCATATCCATTTTTGCATTTAGTCCCAAGTTGAGGTCGCCCCCAAGAACAAGTGTGCAATCTAGGTGTTCAGAGGGTGCACTAAAAAAACGTGAGAGAATGAGGGAAGGTAAGTGACTCATGCTGTAGGTGATGTCAGACGCCGGAGATCTAGCGGAAAGAAAGCAAATGGTAGCTTAGAATTCAACAAAAGCTTTTCTTTTTTTTCAAGCTCCCATTATTTCAAATATATCAATCAATTGTCATATAATTGACCATATCTGCTTAATCCTCTCCAACACCCTGGAGGACAGCGGGGAGAGTTTAGACGCTCTCCAAGATTACATCGTCTGGTGCTTCGAGGATATAGTTATGAAGAAGGCCCAGAGCGCATCTTCCCCGGTGAGACCCCGTCATCGAAAAGATGTCACCCGGCAGACTTCCCGCGCACAGCATCGTCTGCCAGCAAAGACATTGCAGACATCCTGGAGTCAATCGACACGCGACTGTCCAGCGTTGATGCGAGGTTTTCCCTGGTGGAGATTTTACACGGAGAATTTAAATCCCTGAAAGAGTCCCTGGGGTTCAGCCAGCAGCAGGTGGAAACACTTGCTGCTGAAAACGCCACGCTACGGGAGTCGGTCAAGTCTCTTACTGAGAATGTGACCAAGCTTAACACAGAAAATAAGAAAATAAAAGAGACTGTTATTGATCTGCAAGCCCGTAGCATGAGAGATAACCTTGTGTTTTCCGGTATCACAGAATCTGCCGGCGAGGACATGGAAGCAACGGTGAGAGGCTTCATTAAAACCCACCTGAAGCTGCCAGAGGACACCGTGAAGAACTTCACTTTCTATCGAGTCCATCGTATCGGGGCTAAAACGACCGGGGCCAGGAGACCACATCCTACTGTGGCCAAATTTGGCCACTTCAAACAGAAGGAGCAGGTAAAGAGTCGTAGCAGGGACTGAAAGGAACAGATTTCAGTGTGGACGACCAGTTCCTCAAAGAAATCCTGGAACGTCGCAAGGTCCTGTTCCCAATCAGACGCGACTTCATCCAGAAGGGCTCCTGTGCTGTCATCGCCGTGGACCGCCTCTACATGGATGGAAAGCTTTACCGCGACCCCGGCATCACTCCATGGATATACTGACTTCAAGAATCCGCTTTACTTTCCTTTTCCTTTTTCTCTCTCTGGCTTTCACACTCTCTTGCATTAAGATTTGCAATTTATTAACAATAGATTACATTTATTTGTTAATTCAATGTGATGTCATAACAGATAAAACACCGTCACTCTCCCTCAATACGTTAATTACAATGTTGCTTGTTCATTGGGTTTTTTTGTTGTTGTCTTTCTTAGTTTTCTCTTTCATCCCTCCAGCTCACCCTTCTCCTTAATTTTTTCTCCTTCTCCTTTCTTTCACTGCATCCATCACCTGTTTCCCTTTGCAGCCACAAACAACACTGTCTATTTCTACACGCTCACACAACACGATCACGCACACACACGCGCGATCAACGGCAGCATAATAACAACAGTCTATCAACTGTGCACAGACATATAGGACACACACTCGAGCTCATACACGCTTGCTCATATTAGTTAATATGCTCACACATAGACTTATGGAGCATCTCGCCGCACATTTTGCCTCTCTAGTTACAAATGAATGATGGATTTCCATTTTCCCTACCCGACTATGCGTCACACACAGCGTGCATCATTAGCTATAGACACACAACTGTGGACACACTAAGGTTTGTTACATGGAATGTAAATGGAGCTGGCACCAGAGAAAAGAGGTTAAAGATATCTAACCAGCTCAAGACTCACAGGCCTGTCACAGGTTTAAACAAACTTAAAACACCTGAGTTTCCTAATGTGTTCTCATCCTGCTATAACTCTACACAAAGGGGGGTAGCAATTTTAATACATAAAAATATTAATTTCACAGTACTCAACACAGTTATAGATCCAGAGGGAAGATTCATAATCATTAAATGAACTAATTGTAATCAGAGTTTCTATCATTTTATTAGTCTGTTACGAAGCACTACTTAGCGCTCTGTGTTGCACCTGCACAGTGCTAGTAGCTAGCTGCCTAACCAAGCTTGCTAGCGCCACCCTTCATCCATATAAAAGCTGTGTCCCAAAACCTTCGCTGCACCCTTTGGAGGATCCAGCCTTCGGGGTCTATGTAGGCTGGTGTTGTGCCAAAAAGTGATCGTCTGCCAGAAAGTGATTACCGTCTGCGGGAGCACGCGCAGCTCCTTAAAGCTGTAGCGCCCAGATTAACTATGTAGACAGCTACTTCCGTGCAACTGATACAAGGTGCGGTAAGCTGAACACAGCTTCAACCGCCTGTATGTTAAAAACATAGTAACGCGACCGCACCGCACAAATAGTAATTAGTTAGATTACTCGTTACTGAAAAAAGTAACGCCGTTACTTGTAATGCCGTTATTCCCATCACTGGTTGTCACTATTTAAAAAAACCAGAGAGGAAGAAGATGATCACCTTGAGCAGCCACACCCGCCCTCTCTGCCACACCTCGGCACCGCCCTGAGAGCTCACTGTAAAGCCCCTCCACTGCAGCAAGCCAGAGACCACACCACCACCACCGCCACATAGATCATATCACAACTGTGAAATAAAAGTGAAAGAGCAGCTCACAGATCAGAGGGATGTCACACCAGGACAACATTAAGTATTTGTAGCATGTGATTCCCTTGTGCTTTCAGTCCACACCTGTACAGTGAAACAGCTCTTTGACTTTGAAATTTGACTTTTTCTAAAAAATAAATGTTGTTTTCTTCTTCAGGCAGAAAACAAGAAGAAACAAGCAAGTGAACTTGATGAAAAACTACAGTTTCTTCAATCTTTGAAAGAACTAATAAGGACATCATGTCATGGTCTGGGTGTGTGGCTGTAAAATTCCGCTGAAGGTCTGGACCTCCCTGGTATCCACCCATGGGCAGGGCCTACAGCCTCCCTCACCTGAAGCTGATTGAGGCAATTAGGTTAGAGATTTAAGCTGCTTGCTGACACTGCTTTCGCGCCAGTTCGTCAACTACCCTATTCACACTGCGCAACTCATCTTGGAAATCTGATTAACCCGCCTGCTTTCAGAATCATCTCCTTGTCTCACCTGCCTGCCCTCCCGCCCTTACACCACCACGGGATCTTCACCGCTCAGGACAGCTGACACACACCACCAAACCCACCCGGACTGCACCACCTCTCCTTCAACGCTTCCATCTCCCACCTGCACATGCGTACCTAATCACCAGCCAGCTGCCATTGTTTTCTTGGACCCGTTCCCTTGCTTTATCCCTCTCTCCTGGCCAAGACCCTCACGCCCCATGTGTCAAGCCTTAAGTCAAGTGCCATCGTAAACATCATTCTTGTGCTAGTTAATAAAACTTTGTTAAACCCTTTCCTCAGCCTCCGCTTTGGGTTCTCTGCTCGTGGGGTTTGATTGTTGGTACTCGGCCTCCGGCCGCTTTGTGACACATAATCATTTTTTGAGGATTTTCCTGCAATGATGGACATAGTAAATAGTTTGAAACGCTTTATTGAGAGAACCAGCATCCCATTAGACAGAAAAGAAGAAGACCTGGTGAAAATGGGGAAACAAAAGTGGAAAACATAAAAATCCACCTAAAATTCAACAGAATAAACTTTAAAAGTTTTTGTATAATGTATTTAAAATAAATAATAATATGAAACAAATAATAAGAATATGAATGATTAAATATGAAAGGACTGAGTGGTTTTCTGTAAGAGAAATGACAGCCATGTGTTATCTATGCTGTTCTCATTGGCAAGCAGCTATTTTTGCAGTTTGCATATTAAACTGGTAATCTAGGTGGTATTAAAGTCAAACTTAGAAAAAAGCACTTTTTACTAATTTGTGTTTAAAAACAAAACAGAAACTTGTATTCACATATTGTTATCTTACTGTGTTCCCCTTTATTTGTGTCTTCTGTTGGTTAATATAGATCTTCAGTTGTTTGCATCCTTCTATTTAACTTGAATTCTCAACAACAACAATGAGGGCTAGCCCTAAATAACTGTCCTAGTTAAAATAAATTATATCATACTAACTGCTCTGTGTGTACTTTTTTAAAGAATCTTTCTACATCTTCTATCATTTGAATGCATATAGCAGACCTGCTTTATAAAAGCATAGTATATTATTTTCTTTCTTCCCTTAAACTGAAAGAATTATAAGTATGTAACTAGTATAGCAAGTTGAGAGTTACTGAGTCATACTGTACCAAAAGAAAACAAACTTGAGTAGGCACCACACAGTTCTCCCTATCTGCTCACAGAAACATGATACTAACAAGATAGTAATCATTGAAACATTCCCAAACTTGTCAGATCTGCTTTTTTCTATGTATTATTGCTATAATTGTGCAACTGCTTTTATGTGTATCATAGACAGTATTTGTAATGTAGTACCCATTAACCGATATATTCCTACATACAAAGATGTTTGTTTCAAATGCTGATTTGATAAAGGTCTGTTATGCACATCAAACTCATTGCTCTAAAAGTAAGAAAGTTTGGCAGATCTGCACTCCCCTGTGTAGTTACTGTCCATCCATCCATTCGCTTCCGCTTATCCTTTTCAGGGTCGCGGGGGGCGCTGGAGCCTATCCCAGCTGTCATAGGGCGAGAGGCGGGGTACACCCTGGACAGGTCGCCAGTCTGTCGCAGGGCCAACACACAGGGACAGACAACCATTCGCACTCACATTCACTCGCACATTTACACCTAGTGATAATTTGGATTATCCAATTAACCTATCCCCACAAGCTGCATGTCTTTGGACGGTGGGAGGAAGCCGGAGTACCCGGAGGGAACCCACGCAAACACGGGGAGAACATGCAAACTCCACACAGAAAGACCCCGGCCTGATGGTGGAATTGAACTCAGGACCTTCTTGCTGTGCGGCAACAGTGCTAACCACCGTGCCACCATCCTTTTCAGGGTTGCGGGGGGCGCTGGAGCCTATCCCAGCTGTCATAGGGCGAGAGGCAGGGTACACCCTGGACAGAAACACTTTGTTGAAAACAAAAGTGAAAGGGCCACTCACATCTTACTGTGTTCCCTGTGGGTTGAGTTAAGTCACATTGTATATAAAGCATTTGCAGCATTTTTAAAAATCTATTGTTCCAAATTTCTCTGTTCTCTCAACTTTTTCTCAAACTGAGCACTTGGTCCACGTTTACAAGCGATGGCAGCAGCAGCCTTTTCCAGAACCAGGGGACCAGCTAGTGCCAGAGGCTTATTTCTCATCTTCTCTCTGCTGTGTCTCGTTTCAGTCTCAACTTCCCTGTATACCGAGGATTCATGAATTCATTCTTGCTGAATTCCCTTTTATGATACAATAATTACACGTTTCTGTGTAGATGCACGGTCACAAGCTCATTAACTGCTGTTATTTTTTTCTTTATTTGCAATGGGCTACAGATGCTTGACTATATGAAGATAGCGATAAAAGAAGCGGACAAATGGAAGGTGGGTCACTCAGGCTCCAAGTTGGCTTTTAAAATCTGCTGTGTGTATTTACTTAATGAGTGCATTTTACATTGGACTTTCTATAGCGATATACTGAAAGTATAGTAACTGCAGTGTACATGATGCAGAATAATCTAGTTATTATTCTAGTTATTAGAAAGGAAACAATAACAAAACAGTTTGATCTCTCAAGTTCTCTGGATAACAAGGAGCAACTGGTAAATGCTAATGTTTTCTTAAACTTTGTGGTTTTCAATGTGTTCTTCAAGCGGCTGTCACACTCACTATGCTCTGCTTCTTTCTGGGAAATTTTCAGAAATTATTCAAGAAAACCCTGCACAAAGCAATGAAAGAAGAACAAAGGGTAAAGGTGGGTTAGTCAGTCTACAAGTTACTCACAGGTTGACTGAGAAAGTATTTAATTCATCACATTATTTTAAAAAAAACACCAATAACATCAGCATACCTTTAGTGATCTGATAGTTAGTGATCTTATTTAGTGATTCTGCTAAAACTTTTATTTTTCTCATTCAGGCACAATACATGTACAGAATAGCAACATCAGGTTTTGAGGAAATGTTGGAGAAGTTCACTCGTCAGCTGGAAATGGTGAAGAGATTATTGCCTGATTCCCAACCACTGATGGATGTGCTGAGGCTGCTTTCTGTGTCTAATGTATAAAATAACTTTCTTTTGCATTTCAGTAATTTTAAAACCTATTTACAGTTCTGTCTAAACATTATAGGTAAACTTAAATATAAAAGTAGACACCCTTCTTGGATGAGATTTGATGCAATATTACATTGTTTCTGTTGGTGTCCACATGTTATATCATAGTTCTCAAACTCATTGCTGACACTATTGCTTTATTCTAATCATCTTCTTGCTCAACTTCTCCGAGGCAACCAGCCTCCATCCTGGGAGCTTAAAAATCTCTCTATGTTATTCTGCCTTTCAGACTCGCGTTTATGTAACCCACCCCCTCCCCAACTTTACAGAAGGGCCTGTGCAGCGCTTGCTGTCTTGAGAGGACATGCAGCATCCTACAGGATTGCACACACCCAGGACACCGGCTGGCACGAGATTCAGGCTGCTGGGGTCGCCGACAAACAGACTCGTGACAGCTTCTACAACAGGACAATAGCCCTAATCAGTGCTAACAGCTGACCTGATTAACTACCTCCCTGGACTTTTTCGGGGGGAGGGGCAATAATGCACAATAAACATTCATTGTTTCATATTAAGTCATACTTTTTTTTGCTTATGCCTGATTTTCACTTTTTAAAAATCCACTACATAATCTACTCTGTTGTGTTGTGTTTAGTTGTGCTTAGTGCCGATATGGGACAGTTTCCAATTTTGTTGTACTGTTGTACTAATTATGAATGTGCAATGACAATAACGAGTTATTCTTATCCTTATGTCTGATACTCTCTGATGCACTCCCTGATGTACCCACAGTGTCTGTGTATTTAGGATACACAGACAGCTAGTATAAATCCATGAACCCACATCCATATTCTGAACATAGTCTGTTTCGTTTTGTTTACTGTGGAAGGTCTTTCAAGGTCACCGTAGTGCCGTGTTATAGAGGAGGTGCCACTCTGCGTGTGAGTGTGCCAGTCCTTCATGTCAGCATTCATCAGTTCTTTTGTCACTGGCAGGTAAGAACAGCAACGTTGTACCATGAAAAAATATAGCAGGCAGATTTTCATGCAACATCTCTACTTAAACTTCAAAAGTTCTTTTTGTACATTTCTTTACAAATCTTTATTTCCTTAAATCCTTATTGATACTTTCTCATGTGTTTCAGAAACTTTGATGGCAGTACCTGCAGCTGTTTGTTTTGTACTATATGGTTTGTCAACTCAATGAAACATCCTTCACACTGCATCTCCATTTTCTGGCAGCCTTTCTCCAGTTCTTCTAAAGCTTCTTGCTTCTCTTGGTCCTTTTCTTTCAGGTGTTTATATTTCTCTCTCTGCACTTTCTGTGTCTAAGCATGGTCTCATTTCTTAGTTGTAAGTTGTCTTGCATGGCTTCTAATTCCTGATGTCTCCTCTGCATTTCTTCAAATACATCTTTTTGTGTTTTTTCTTTTTCTTCTTCTCTTCTTACATTTCACCATTTGTGTATTGGACTTTGTTATACATTGCATGCAAATGTGTATTTTTGTTCACCATTTCTTGCTTTCTGAGCTGCACTTCTGTGCATTTTTTCTCCAGCTGTTGTTTCTCTTGTCTGAGTTCAATGTTTTTGTCCTTTACTTTGCTATAAAACACTTGCAGGTTTGCCTTTTTCTTCTTGAAGTCGTGGAGAACATCCTGCATCTCTCTTTGTGTCTCTTCCAGTTGTTCCTTCTCTTCCAACATTTGTGTGTTTCTCCTGAGTGCTTCATCAAACATTACTTTCAGCCTGTCAGAGTTATATTAGTGGATTGTTATTTATGCTTAGAAACATATAATCATATATGTTTAGAGGTATATAATCGATTGTATAATGGTAGAATGTCTGATCCTTAGTAGTCTGCAAAGACTCTGTGTGCATTTCAGAGTGCTCTGGCATACACACGCATCCTAAGGTCATGAGAGAGGTCGCACCTTCTCTTTCTGATTTAAAGTATAGGAGGACACCTACTCTGTGTCTGGTTAAGTATAAGAGCCCCTGGACTGCTGGACTCCTAGCACCAGCTCTTTAAGGAGGCGTTCACAGGGTCACGTCTTGACCCACATTCATACACACAAACACACACACACACACAAACACACACACACACACAAACACACACACACACATGAACATACACACACACACACACACACACACACACACACACACACACACACACACACAGACAAGGTACTCTTTGTTCACATACATGCCTGTTTGAGATATCACATGTAAATGAACCTATGCATATTCATGTAACCACAATAAAGAGCAGTGCTACAGGGGAGCTGACTGAGAGTGACTGGGGTTCGAGTGGCAGGAACAGCGCTCGTCTCAGTCATCTCCCTCGTGCACGAGATCACACAATGAGTTCTGCCTGGTGTCCCATGCTTTGCTAGCTGCAGTAGGTTGTCTCTGATTGTTCCAGCAATAGATTTGTGCCTAGACAGACCTATCACAGCCCTTCATGGTTTTTCTCCATATCTTCAAGCTTGCACTCCAACTCCAAAAAAAAAAAACACCAGATGTACTGGCTGCATTTTTAGATGAATAGTTGTATATAACTTTATTATTTACAAAATATTTGCATAATTTTTTAAAATTTACAATTTATATTTGCATTTCAAGTTATGAAAATAATTTACTAAATATGTCTGTGGTTTTTACAGTAAAAAGAAAATATAACTACTACTAGGATTTTATGTGTTTGTGTGATTTCAGACCAGTTGTGTTAATACAGTATGTCAATGAAAAAATAACTGTAAATTCGGACATGTGAGGTTGTGCTGAAAAGAATGATGCCAAGAAAGACAAGGTAAAAAACAAAAAAAACAAAAAAAAAACAAAACAATTGAAAGTAGCCAAAAATGGCCAATTATATTTTGGACCTCAGAATATTAACCCAACAAATCATGAAAAATTAGGTTTAAATTATTGTTTGTGACAGTGCATATTTCTGACAGTAGTAGTAGTAAGTAACAATTTGATTGTTTTTCTAACAAAAGACAGTGTGAAACTTAAGTTAGGCTTGTGTTTGGGAATGAGCCCCCGCCCAGTGTAGCTTTCTGGATTTTATACTTATTGCATATTTATTTATTATAAAGGCTATATAGCACATAAAATACAAATTCACACATTTTATGTAACTGAAATGTTTAATTATGTGGGCTATAGAAAATAATTAAGTTATAGACCATATTTATATGAAACATATACTTAATGCATATTAATCATATGTAACACCTACATGTGTTTTTTAAACATGGCTTTGATTTTGCCACCCCCTTTGATTTCCATGCCACCCTAGGAAAATTTCTCTAGATCCACCCCTGGACCTGTCCTGGACCAGCAACACCAAATCAGTGACAAAAAGAGCTCAGCAGCGACTGCATTTCAAGAGACGACTGAAGAAGGCACACATCCCCAAACCCATCTTTAACACCTTCTACAGAGGTACCATGCAGAGCATCCTAACCCGCTGCATCACAGTCTGGTATGGAAACTGCCACGTGTCCGACCGCAGAGACTCCAGAGGATTGTGTGGACTGCTGAGTGTGTTATTGGCAGCTCTCTACCCAGTCTACAGGATATTTACACCTCACGCTGCATTGGGAAAGCCACTAGCATCATGGCTGACCCGCATCCCCCCTCCCACCAACTGTTTACCACCCTTCCATCCAGAAGACGACTCTGCGTCATCAGGAGCAGGTTGGCAAGATTGTGCAATAGCATTTTCCCCCAAAGCAGTCCGGCTCCTGAACACCATGGTTCCCTCCTCCGCACTGAACTCTCTTCTCCACACACTTCTTGGACTACATAACACTCTCCTCTAACTCCCAGTTCTTGCACTACCCTGTACTCCACTGTTCGACTCTGTCTATTGTATTTATTCTGTGTACTTTTGTATTTATTTATTCTCATTCTCATTGTTTTTACAGTTTGCAACTTTGATCCAGGACGACGATATTTCGTCCCACTGTATACTTGAGTATGTGTTGTTGGGTTGACAATAAAACTCTACTTGAATTGAATTAAACTTGTGCATCAATGAATGAGGAAACGCTTGATAGCCCACTCCAGGGCACAGAGACTGTGGAAGAAGATGCAGGACAAGACACAGAGAATTTGGACATTGGCCCATTGTTTTAAGTGACTTTTTTTCCAACGAATGCAATCTTGAAATATAGGATGGGCCGCATTGTGAGAGGAATTTAGACACTCACTGATAACACTTCCAAGACAGCAAAGAGTAAATGGCTGCATTCAGTTTAACACTATTGCTTAAAGGGGGAAAACAGACTGCTGGAACATGTCATCATTAGCAGGAATAGTGTTAAAGAATGCAAAAAAGGAAAAGAAGCTGAGGTATGCTAAGTTACTCAGGAACTGGAGTGAAAATCAGGGGCAAAAGGTTTGATGGAGTGATGACTCCAAATTTAGTCTAAATCATAATCATCATATGCAGAGGAGATCAGGAGAGCGCTACAGCAGTGAATGTCTTCAGCCATCTTTAAAACAAGGTGAATGCTCCGTCATGGTTTGGGGCTGCGTTTCAGCCAGTGGTGTTGGAGATGTTGTCAAAATGGATGCAATTATGATGTGAACATTTTGTGCACTTAAATCTTACTGTGTTAATGACTCCTGCATCAGCACCTTGTTTGGAATAGAAGTGGAGAAGACATAGATTCAGTGCTGCAGACATCTGAGCAAAGAAAGCTTCTAAAAGAGTAAAGACTAGCTAGAAGAATGAAGATTCACAGAGTAAATGTGAAAATTCATCACAGAGCTCTATGCACTTGATTAACTGACCATGAGCAAGTTTGCTAATCTGGAGCATTCAGATCCACCCCAAAGAATGCTCAGTGCTCACAGAAACCGCACAATACCCAAGAGCTGCATCTGAGCCTCTACAGGCCTTAAACAGCATGTTAAATGTTAACGTTCATGACAGTTTAATTAGAAAAAGACAAAACAAGTATGGTTGGTTTGGAATGGCCGCCAGGAGAAAGCTTATTGTCTCTGAAGAGAACACAACAACTCAGTTGAGGTTTGCAGATTTGCCCTTGAAGGCTTCTGGAGCAAGATCTTTTTAAAAGGTGAGGCCAAAGTGGAGGTTTGGCCATAATGCACAGCAGGAACTTCAGCAAAAATCAAACACAGCACAAACACCTCAAATCCACTGTCAAGTATGCTGGTTCAAGTGTGGTGATTTGAGCTTGTTCTGCAGACACAAGCAATAAGCACCTTGGAGTTGACGAACTCCTCTGTATGTCAAAGTTTTCTAGAGTCAAATGTGAGGCCGTCTGTCCGACAGCTAAAGATTCTCCTAAATTAGGCCATGCAACAGGATAATGACCCCAAGCACAGCAGCAAATCTACAGCATGGAAGTCCAGACCTCAACCTGACAGAAATGCTGTGCATATAGGAATGCTTGCAAATGTCGATGAATTGAAGTTATTGCTGCTAACTGCTGGTTCTGTAACCTACTCAATCATAGAATGATTACGATATTGAAAAAAAACAAATGCCTGAATCCTAAATTGTGGCTATCCTATTGTGGTGATTTAAAATGTAACACTAAATGTGATTAAAACACTAAAAATCTGGACTCCTGGGCTGAACGACCGTGAGGATCACCAGCCCGAGGAAAACACAAAATACACATGACCCCGTGACAAAGGCAGTTCATTCTTGAATGAAGACATTGATGTGACTTATTTAAAATGTAGCCACTTGTGTTTATTATTAAATTATTGAGGAAATAGAAGGGGGGGGGGGGGGGGATTGTATAGAAGAAGGTAAAGGAAAGGGTTACAAAGGAGGAAAGAGATAGAGGAGAGAAAACCCCAACAATCCCCTCTGAGCAAGCACTAGGTGCGACAGTGGATAGGAAAAACTCCCTTTAAAGGAAGAAACCTATGACAGAACAAGGCTCTAGAGGGGGCAGTCAACTGTCGGGACTGGTTGGGGGGTGAGGGTGAAAAGAGAGAGAGAGGGGAGGGAGATGGGACAGGTGATAGGAGTTAAAGGGAGATAGGGGAGGGAAGGAAACGGCTACAAAAAACAACAGCGTGGGGGACGGCACAAGATGGGGGGGGGGCGGGGTTGAAGGTTTAGGAGCTGGTTGAACTTGTCCCAGACAAGTCTTCATCATTTCTCCGCTTTAGAAAAATATAACGAGCACCCAAAGGTAATTACAGCCGCTAAATCAAAGTGAAGAGTGCCAAATGCTTCCTTTACCGGGTGAAAGGATGCACCCGTGTTTCCTTCATAGTGTCGGTGCTAGTGGATCATTTACCTGTTTTTGTTCAAAAATGATCCAAAATATTTGAAAGCCGAGATATAAAGATGATGTAAGCAGCACTGGGCAGTCTCCCCTGTCACAAACTGCATCCTGATCCTGAGTTTCCTGTAACGATTTAATCAGCAGCAGTTCTCCAGGCCTTCTGACAGTCTGTCACAGTTTCTCACAGTTTCTCACAGGCTGCCTTCTCACTTGTTTTCACTGCAGTCCTTGTACTTGATGATTTTCAGAGGGAAATGAACTGAACTATAAATCATCGTAATCCAGACTGGAGTGAAGCAGGAAACTCAGCTTCTTTATTTGTGTCCACTGCAAACACAACGTGTCAGGGTCCTCATTCTAGGACAGCTGTAATCCGCAGAGAGGCCATCGTTTCCTGTCTGTTCAGACAATTTCCTCCACTAACATCATCTGAATATTCAGCCACAGTCCTCCTCCTCTATCAGAGACTAAACAGCATCAGGACTGGACTCCTTTATTACAGCCTGTCCTCATCTTAAAGGAGCTTCATCACAAGTTGAAGTATGGAGGAGTGATCTGAATACTACGGAGCGTTGGCTTCATCTGACTCAGCACACAAAGCTTCAACAGAAGGAGGTGCTCTGTCTGGAGGCTCGGCTGGAACCAGGCTGAAGGTAAACAGGCTGTTTCCTGCTGTGGAGGTGAAGTCTCTGTGGGAGGGGCTTCGCTCTGGAAATGCCACTCTAGAAAACCTAAAACCATGAAATCAAATCAGAGTCAGGACTTGGCAGAAAATGTTTTCCACTAAATATCTTCATCACTCCATCGTTCTTGCCTGATTTGAAACATAAATCCCTCTTTTTGAAGTCCAATAATCCTGATACTGCTGCAATAATGAGAAGCATTAACAGGAGAACAGTCAGGGTCACATGATCACTGTGTTCTCCACACTGAGCTGTGTCAGCTGCAGATTTTCTTGCTATTATCAGCTGAAGCTTCAGTGAGTGGCATCTGGAAGGACAGAGGGACACTGTTAGAGGACAGATGTTGCACGTGTCCGTGAAGCTTCACTTACTGTGCTGACAGGATGGAAATGTCCCACTGCTGCAGTCAGACCTCTCAGTGTCTGTGGAGGCTGTTCCTGATGACAGCAACAACATCACATTAACATCTGTGGATCAGTGTGGACTGACACCTTGAACTTCTGTGCTCACACCAAAGACACACACCAAGAAGCTTTGCTGTGCACATAAACAGCAACACAAAGACTCAGTCAGGACCTGCTGATAGTTCAATGTTTGTCTGTGATATCTCTCACACTGAGTCCAAACATGGCTCTGTCTTACCCCAGACTGCACACACAAACCTGGGGGTGCCACCCAGCACATCAGCCATCAAATCTGCCCCTCACTGATGCAACACTTCTCTGTGAGTGGTTGTCTCTCTGATTTTAGGAATCCACTATAAAAGTTGAACATTTGGACTTCAGCCTGGGTGTCATATAACCAGTGAGACATTATAGTCATCAATCGAATTCTAATAAATAAAAGAAAGTGTCATATAATCCTGTTTGTAGTTGTGTTCGTGTACATTTGTGTTTCTACATGAGACACTTTGGCATCCTTTACTGTGGAATAAAAGCAACAAGCTGCCAGGAAGTGGAGGTGTGTCACAACCGGGGGGGTCGAACACAGGGAGGAGGACTCAAATGCAGAGGCTTAGAGGTATAGTGAAAAAAAAAACAGATTTATTTTGGCATGCGAAAATGGCACACAGGGAAAGAGGTGAATGCAAACAAAAATACTAAACATGAACGAGAGGGAGAACACTAACCTCTGAGTTTGCTCAAACTACAATACTAATGTAAAGCTTCACACTAGGGGACTAAGAACCTGTAACACACACTGTGACTGGCAAGAACTACAAAATCACTAGATACTTTACAAAAGTAACACTATGAGATGCTGTGAATGTAAGCAAAACTATGAAGCACTAGTCTTGGCTAGAACAATCTCAACAATAATCATCAAACATGCAAACAAGAATCACACTGCAAGAGCGGTAGCAGAGTCAAAAGGAAAAAAGTCTCTTTTAATTAGCTGGGGAGAAACAGCCTGGGCCCGACACTGGGTATTTTCCGGAGCAGGCACGCAAAGGAGAGGAAAAAAATCTCCTTTTCAATAGCTGCAAAATCCCAAAAGCACTGTTGAAACTCCTCAGCAAGAGAAGAGATCTCTACTGCAAACCTCCTCATTTGCGCATTAATATTGGTCTGTAGAAAATGGGTCATTATTTCCTGTAGCGATGGGAAATGTGTGGTATTGGGCTGCGTTTGTGACAGGTGTCTTTGGAAAAGTAGCAGTAGTGTGTGAATACAGTTGGCTTACCACTGCATTTTGCCCCTGAAGGCTCATGTTCAGCATGTTCAGATGTTGTGTTACGCCAAGAATTGTCCGATTTCCTCCCTAAGAGAGTAGAAGCGTTGCAGTGCAGACCCCCGACGGAGCCATCTCATGTCATTGTGATACACAACATTTCCGTATTAAGCCTGGATGTTGAGTCGAAACTGTTGAAACTGCCAGTGGCACGGGGCTTTGGAGCGAATATAATTAATAGCCTTTATCGCCGGTTTCATAACATGATCATATTTCAAATGTTTAGCACAGAGTACTTGTTGGTGAATAATACAGTGGAGTTTTATAGCTTTACCTCCTTCTTTGCTGACTTTGTTACAGACTACGGTTATTAATCCATGGCAGGTGCGCCATCCGTAATAATACCAGTGACTTTATTCCACAGTAGTTTCATGTCATCTACAGTGGAACAAACAGCAGCAAATAAATCTGTTCCTCCTTTTGGTCCTTAAGGCTCTGGGGGTCAAGTAGCTCTTCACTCACCTTCATTTTATTGTCCACTCTTCTCAAAAAAATCTGTAATTGAGTGCTGTCAGATGCATCTGTGCTTTCGTCGCAAGCTAACGAATAAAAGTCAAACTCCACTCCTTTTGCATCCAACTGCCTCTTAATATCAGATGAAACATCTTCAGTTCTTCGCACCACAGTGTTACGAGCCAGGCAAACATTGGCAAACTCTTGCTTCTTCTCAGGACAAATGTTCTCCACCATTTTCATCAGGCAGTCTTTAATGAATTCACCATCAGAAAAAGGTTTGCAGTGCTTGGCAATCAGCTTGCCTTTGTGGCATTTTCGTTTGACTCACGGGCTCTTGTGAAAAAGCGCTGCTGTGCCGTTAAAACGGCTTCAAGTTGCTTCAATTTTTCACCACGTTCTTTCCCAGTTAGCTTGTCGTAGTTAGCATGTCTCGTCAGGTAGTGCCTCTTAATATTGAATTCCTTGAAAACAGCTTCAGTCTCTTGGCAGAGGCAGACACAGTTGTTTCGTATTTCAGTGAAAAAATACAACAATTTCCACTTATCCTGGAAGTGGCAGCCCTCGCTGTCAAGGATCATGCCTCGATAGTGTGGCCATAAGTCTACTGCCATCTTCAGGTGAAATATAAAATAGGGTTTTTGTACGTGTGTATTTTATACTGTGGTCAACAGTGCTGACAGCCGCATATTATTGATTTTATGACAGAGGCTGCGGGCCAGTGGAAATTTGAACACGGGCCGCATTTGGCCTGCGGGCCGGACTTTGGACATGCCTGACCTAAACCAACCCAGTGCTCTATTGGACAGTTTTTGCAGAAGCCTGTGACCCCAGCAAGACAGAACTCAATTGAGAAAGACCTGGCAAAAATGACTGCACTTGATTTCCAACTATTTTCAGTTGTGGATGATAAAAGATTCAGAAAGTTTATTCATGCACTGAATTCTATGTATGCAATTCCAAGCAGGAAAACACATCCCATCCCAGGCCTATATGACAGAGAATGTGCATCTCCTTTTCTTTTAGCATATTAATTTATATTTTATTGTATTGTGGTTTGCAGTGCTTTGTGTTGTTTCACTTTAAATTTGTTTAAAAGGAAAAAGCTGAAAATTTAAATAGTTAAAAGTAGAATTGTAAATATTTGGTTTTTGTATTTATAATTTATTTTTAAATTTATGTGGAGTGAATAAATAAAAGCATACTTATATAATAAACGTATGTAAATAAAAAACTTTCTTTTTTTTTACATTAGTAATTCATTTTCTGCATAATTTTATATTGTTGTTGATGATAAATTAATTAAAGTAACAAAACAACCTAAAGAGCCGGTTGGGAGCCAAAAGAGCTCCCAACCGGCTCTTCAGGTTGTTTTGTTATTCTCTTTTTAATGAGCCGAGCTGAAAGAGCCGGTTGTCTAAAAGAGCCGGAAATGCCATCACTCAGAGCCTGCCTGTCATGATGCGGCTGTGTGCAGGCAGGATGAGGACCCAATCGCAAACTCACGGAGGCAGGAATGAACTCAAAATTCACAGCTTTATTGCTGGAGAGCAAAACCATACAAACTAAACTGGGAAACCAAAAACTAGTACACAGAGAAACACACGGCCATGAAAGAGGCAGAGCACGACACTGAACTGAGGGAGACGTGGACATAAATACACAGATGGTTAACGAGGGAAGTAGGAGCACACAGGGAACACAGGTGACACTGATAATCATAACGAAACTAAACAAAACACAAGGAGCACAAGACCAAAACTGAGTCCAGAAATATACAAAAACAGTTCAAAACAAAAAATGCTGAAGTCCAGGGAAGCAATGTCCAAAGAGATCAGAAGGTCGACCCGGGGGGGGCGACAGCACAAAAGTTCACAGTTCAGCTGTTCTGGGGGCCAACCACGTGGAAAGTGGCAGCGGCGGCAGAGCAGGTCCGGAGGCCAGCCGCGTGGAAGACGGCGGCAGCTACAGAGTGGGTCCGGAGGCCAGCCGCGTGGAAGGATTAGACGGATTAGACGCTCAGCCACGTAACTTCAGCTATAACTGTGTGTTTTCACTTTGATGGAGGTGCTTCATTACCATGGAAACACCACATTCACATTCACTAAATACTCCTTATACAAGTTATAAACTCTTAGTTTAATACTAGATAGATTCAGACATTTCCCCCAATTCAATCAAATGTTTTTACAGCTTTTCTGTTTCTTATCGAGGCTTTTATTGTGAAACATCAGCAGCAAGAAGTGTGTTTTTCTCTGTGAAGACAAACGAAGTTTAAATGTGTGTGTTGGTGAGCTCACAATCAGTGATTGTGCTTCTGTTTTCTCTCCGTGGCCTCAGAAATGCTCACTCTGTTTGTACATCACTTTTTGTCAGCAACAGAGCTCGTTCTGCTTTGTGGACATAAACACATCTGTCATCACTTCCTCTTTGTTTTTCATGCAGCATTTTATTAAATTGAAAAACAAAAAAACAACAATGCATTATGATCTCGCAATACAATGATATTCTGGTTATAACTGCATTTAAAACTATTGTGCCAATATTTTCAGCTTATGTTGCTGAAACATTTTCAACTTATGAGCTTCAACAATGTGTGAAACAGTAAGAGCATGTGGAGACGTTGGAAAAATCTCATTAAGAAAGAGAAATCAAACATTTGGATTCATTTTAATGAGCTCAGACTTGATGAAAATGCAGAGGAGCTGGTTGTGAACTGAGCTTCAGAGAAACACAACATACTGATATTCACTGTGAAGCTTTGAGTGGAAAAAGAGAGAAAAATAACATATGGATCCTGGAATATGGATCCATCTTTAAAGGACTGAAGAGGAAGAAATTTACAAGGAATCATTTAGAACAGTTTAAAACATCAACTGAATCCATGAATCTGAAAAGGTGTTTCTGAGTGAAAGAGACAGACATGTACAGACTGAACTATCTGTTCAACAGTCAGTGTTTCTCTAACAGGAGGACACTCTTTACACTTAACTCAGCACAGACTCACTGAAGCACCCATAAAGACTTTTAATCCAGGATAAAGAGGTTCAGTGAATGTGGTGTTGAAGGTGTGGAGATGGATCAGAGTGTCAGAGGAGACTCTGTAGAAGGACAGAGTGCCGGCAGGACAGTCCACATACACTGCTACTCTGTTAGAGACGGAGGAGGAGGAGGTGGTGGATACAAATTTGGTATCGTGACAAACATAAATAGGACCAGCATCAGAGCAGTACAACCTCCAGGAATGATCATTCTCTCCAAAATAACAGTCATTACCACCTCCTTTCCTTCTTATTCTTCTGTAACTCACTGTTATCCAAACCTCTCCTTTCCACTCGACCTCCCAGTAACAACGACCAGTCAGACCATCTCTACACAGCAGCTGAGGAACATCAAATCTGTCTTCATGATCAGGATACGACTGAACCTCATGCACATGTGTCACCTTCCTGTTGTTGTCAGACAGTTTGAAGTATTTGTGTACTGTGTTTGTGTCGATTGTGAGTTGACAGGAATCTGATGGAGAGAACAAACACAATCCAGCTGCAGTTATTGATCCATCATCTGTTCATTGATTGACACTTTGATGCCTCCTGACATCAGAGATGTGAATGAGTGATGTGACAGTTTGAAGATGGTTGAATGTGTGCTGCTTTGTTTTCATGAATCACATTAAAAACACACTTACACTTCTTCAGACCTGGTCTCAACCATTGGACTCCAGCAGGCTCCAAACTGAAAGGAGGAGGGGAGTCAGACCAGCACAGTCTCTTTCAGCATGCACACATGAACATTACATCGCTGTCATACACATAATGTTAGACACTGATAAAGGAACAGTCCAACATTTTTACAAATACCCTTCAGTCCCAACAGGTTCTCACTCCCAACGCATAACATTTTACGCTAGGTGACAAATTGTCAATATGTTAGGCTTCCGGGCACCCAACACATCCCCAGATTACGAGATCGGAAAAATGAGGAAACATGAGAGCTGTTTGGAATGAATCTACCGATAAGGTATAGGTAAAAGTAAATACCAGAAATGATGGTTGCAGCCAAGTCTCTGTGAGTAGTACAATGCTGCTGTCCTGTACATACTTGTTGACTGCAATCTCTAATCTCAGTTCGTCATTTTCGTTGGTTATGGACCTGACGTTGGAGAGGAAAATACTTGGATGCAGTGGCTTAAATGGTTGTTTCTTTAGCCATGCTAGTGGGCCCGCCCTGCAGCCAAGATTTTGCCTCCTTTGTTTATGTTTACTCTTTGGCTTACTGCTGGGAAGAACCAACCATGGAGACCCTGGAGTTCTTATAAAGTCCTCCAGAATGCCATGGAAGTGGTGATAGTCCGACATAAGGTACCTTGCACAGTGTAAACTCAAAAGGTCCTGACAACTGTAAGTGGACTCTACTTAATGTATAGTAATAGAAAAC
>NW_020327612.1:0-19670 GCF_001858045.2 Oreochromis niloticus
AAAAAGCGTCTGGACTTCTTAAGTTGCTTGAAGACGTTTCACTTCTCATCCGAGAAGCTTCTTCAGTTCTAAGGTCAAATGGCCGAGAGTCCCAGATTTAAACCCAGTGGGATATCCCCCAAAGAGGACAAAGGACCCCCTGGTGATCCTCTAATCACATGAGCCAAGGTGTGAAAGCGGGTGTGGGACTAATCCAGGGTTTCGGGTGAGCTCATTGTGAAACCTGGCCCACCTTGTCATGTGAATTCCTGAGGTCAGATGGCCCAGGATGTGAGTGGGCAAACTCCTTTGACTACGATGACCTGGATGACTGAGAACTCACAGACATAGTTCATGCATTTATACTTCTAGGCTGGACTACTGTAATTCACTATTATCAGGAAGTCCTAAAAATCCCTGAAAAGCCTTCAATTAATCCAAATGCTGCAGCAAGAGTCCTGACAGGGACTAGAAAGAGAGAGCATATTTCTCCTGTTTTGGCTTCCCTTCATTGGCTCCCTGTTAAATCCAGAATTGAATTCAAATCCTGCTCCTCACATACAAGGTCTTAAATAATCAGGCCCCATCTTATCTTAACGACCTTGTAGTACCATATCACCCTATTAGAGCACTTGGCTCTCACACTGCAGGCCTACTTGTTGTTCCTAGAGTATTTAAAAGTAGAATGGGAGGGAGCCTTCAGTTTTCAGGCCCCTCTTCTGTGGAACCAGCTTCCAGTTTGGATTCGGAAGACAGACACTATCTCTACTTTCAAGATTAGGCTTCAAACTTTCCTTTTTGCTAAAGCATATAGTTAGGGCTGGACCAGGTGACCCTGAATCCTCCTTAGTTATGCTGCAATAGATGTAGTCCCATGATGCATTGAGTTTTTCCTTTCCAGTCACCTTTCTCACTCACTGTGTTAATAGACGTCTCTGCATTGAATCATACCTGTTATTAACCTCTGTCTCTCTTCCACAGCATGTCTTTATCCTGTCCTTCTCTCACCCCAACCAGTCACAGCAGATGGCCCCGCCCCTCCCTGAGCCTGGTTCTGCTGGAGGTTTCTTCCTGTTAAAAGGGAGTTTTTCCTTCCCACTGTCGCCAAAGTGCTTGCTCATAGGGGGTCATATGATTGTTGGGTTTTTCCTCTGTATCTATCTACTGTACAATATAAAGTGCCTTGAGGCGACTGTTGTGATTTGGCGCTATATAAATAAAAGTGAATTGAATTGAATCCTGGTGCCAGAAAATTTTGCAACTACAAATTGCAAAGGAGGGATAGTAGAGCAATAAACTGGCAACCCAGTGCCCATAAGTGTTTTTTATTTTTTTATTTTTGCAAATGACAGATGGCAGAAGCTGCCAATCCAATACCAGAAAAGCAAGCTGCATTTTGTGAATGAGAACCTGGCATCCTGGTGTCAGGAAGTTTACTGGTGCATATCGCAAAGGAAGGACAGTAGAGCAATATGTTTTTTGTGTGTTTTTTTGTGCAAATTATGGATATATGAAGGAATCTGGCATCTGGCACAAGATAGTGAGCCTGGGGCTCAGAGACAACGTTAACTATAGGAGATGCTTGCAGATGCTTTGGCACCATCCCACTAACAGTATTACTAAAACCATTTAGCTCATTTACATCACTGCTAGAAGCACTTCGGTATAAGATGAACTTCACAATACAAGAAAAAGAAGATTGGAAGCCAAATCAGGAAGGATGTTAGCTAACTAATATAAAGAGCACAACAGGGTTTCCATAACAGAGGGTCTGGAATATACCATACAGAGACTCACAGCTCTGGTCACTTAGCTGAAGATATACCAGAGAAGCAGAGGCCAAAAGAATAAATGGCCTGTTCTCCATAGGGATCTATGGAGAACGGCCATTATTCTTTCATTCTTTCATTATTCTTTCATCTTCATGGTTATTGTCAGCTACAAGGGGGACACCTACCCAGAACTGAAAATAAGCAATATTAGAAGAACATCTGAGAGAAAAGTGTCACACTACACCAATGCCAAGTGGCTGGTGGGCCTAAGAGTAGGAAAAAAGCAACTCCAAGAGATCAGCATCACAAAGGAAGGTATCCAACAATAGCATGAAGAGTGGAGAGTGCCAGGACCAACATTATCCCACACCTACTGAATGAAGAAGTTAATAGCAATCTATGGATTGCAGTACAAATAAAAAGTCTGCTAACAGTATGTACTCATTCACACTGTTCAACACAGACAGAACAATAACTATCAAAGAGGATCCCTAAAAGGGGTAAAACAAATCTGTCAGGTTTGTGTGGAGGCGAGGAAGAAGAACCAAACGCAGGACTCGCAAGTAGGTAAGACTGGTGAAGTTATTATAAGAGTGGATGAACAGAGGGTGAACGGACACTGACTGGCTGGACAACTGAATGGCTGACTGAACTGAGAGAACACTAACGGGACGACAACATAACATCACACGAACATCAATGCCACGACAAAGAACTGGTGAAAACCCAGGAGCTTAAATACACAGGTGAATAATGACAATGATTGGAAACGGGTGAGTACAGGGCTGAACATAATCTGACTAATGACACAAGCTGACATGGAAAAACAGGAAGTGAGAACAGGCAGGAGATAAACAGTGAACATGAACTAAAAGTACTGGGTCACGACCCAGAAACCATGCATATATATATATATATATATATATATATATATATAATATATTATATATATATATATATAATATATAGATATAAAGTGCCTTGAGGCGACGTTGTGATTGGCGCTATATAAATAAAAGTGAATTGAATTGATCCTGGTGCAGAAAATTTTGCACTACAATTGCAAGGAGGATAGTAGAGCAATAACTGGCACCCAGTGCCATAAGTGTTTTTTATTTTTTATTTGCAAATGACAGATGCAGAAGCTGCCAATCCAATACCAGAAAAGCAACTGCATTTGTGAATGGAACCTGGCATCCTGGTGTCAGAAGTTACTGGTGCATATCGCAAAGGAAGGACAGTAGAGCAATATGTTTTTGTGTTTTTGTGCAATTATGGATATATATATATATCATATATATATAGATATATATGCACATGCTCTTCTTTCTATTCAGCTATTTCAATAAGTGATCGAGTCACCTATTATACTATATATAATATATATATATATATATATATATTATATATATAAAAAAATATAATATAATAGGTGACTCTGAGTCACTTATTGATGAATAGCGAATAAGAAAGAACAGCATGTGCAAAAAGGGTGACTATTGCAGTATACAGTGTGTTAATGGATGAGTTACAGGGAGATGACACCGGCAGAATCATTTCCTGTGTCGTTCAGTGGCTTTTGGTATCTCAGTCTCTCACTGAACGTGCTCCTGTGACTGACCAGCATGTCTGGAGTGGGGGAGTATTATCCAACATTGTCTTTATCTTGGACAACATCCGCTCTCCAACACCACCTTAAGGGAGTCCAGCTCCATCCCCACAACATTACTGGCCTTACGGATCAGTTTTGTAACTTAACAGAGCGAAGAATTTCTACAATTCTACAATTTCTACAATTCTCCCCATTCTGTCTCTCCCTTGTAGCTCACTGATATGGATCTGTTCAGCAGGAGAGCTGGGGCTGCTGGAGGAGGAGAGGGCTCGAGATGATGTGGTTGCGCATGCATCCACTGGTCACCCAGTCGTCTGCCAGAGACATATATCCGCCGTCTGGATTGGCCCTGGCTGCTGCCTACCATACATCAAAGTGCGACTAGCCACTCTGGAGAGGAGAACATAGCATTAAAAGGAAACTCGAACACTACGAAGTCAGGGGAGAGCAGCAGGCACACACACATATCCACACATCCTAGACACATACACAAAACAGCATACAGTAACATTCTGTTGGGGAATGCTTTGTTTGTGCCCTGCCCCCAGTTCCCTATGATACTGATTGAGAGGAGACAATACTGTGTTGTTCCTGTGAGCCATCATCAAAGACACCACTATCCAGTCACAGACCACTAACCTACAACAAAGGATCAACTCCCTCACTCAGGAGGTAAAATTAACATGCAGTACTCTTCAACTTCTATGAGTGGGTTGTCTAGTCCTTTTATATGACACCAGTTAAAAGTGTGTACCTGCATCTGCAATTCCATTCTCCCCATCCAGTACAACATGTCCACTCTGCACTATTTGAATCAAGTCTCTTATGGAATCATGTTGGGGGTTTCTCTGTCAGCCTTGTTTGGATTTTTGTAATTGACAAATAGTGAACACACAGCCGAGTATCAGGCAAAACAGTGATGACATATGCAGGACTGTCCTGTTATGATGTTGCATAGCAGTCAGGACCACAAGCACTGTACTTGCACAGTGAAGCTCTAATTCAAGGAGTTTAAGAGAAATATTACATTAACTGTTCTGGAAGTCTCTCATTTTCAGATTAGATTAACTATCATGCCCTCATTGACATACTTCAGATCCTCAGACTGAAAAAAAAATGCTAAAAAAAGTCCTAGGGGTTACCTCTTGGAACAGCAAAGCAATAACACACATTTGAGCCATGACAAATGTCTCAATAACTAGGGGCCTTTAATGAAAGAACCTTTTCTCCTTTAAAATGTAAAATTATATCACAACATATCTCCTGAAATTTAGATACCTGCAGTATACTGTATTCATTCGGGAATTAATTGAAATTGTTAGAAATATTTTTCTCAGCTCCAAAAGAGCAAAGAGAGAGAAGAGAGACTGGAAGAAGTCATCCAAGCTTACGAGAAGATTCACCTGGAGAAAAGCAATGTCCAGAGAGACTTAGACAAAATGGTAAATACATACAAACATAATAATGTGTTTTTACTGTTAAACGCATTTTGTGCTGAGGTATTTCCTAGCAGATTGGGTTCAGTTGCAATTTGCTGTGTTTCTATTTGTATGAAACAGACAACTCTAGTGGAGCAGCACGTGGACAGGATCCGCATCCTCGAATCAGCTCTCAGGCAGAGAGATAGTTCCCTGCAGAAACTCAGCACTGAGCTGCACAGCAAAGACTTACATAAGTCTCAACTCCATGCCAGTCTAGACATACTGAGAGGTGGGTTCTTTATATATCAGGGGCACATCTGCTTAAATAAATATCTATGTAGCAGTAGGAGAAATATCCTAATCCATAAAGTGCAAGTAGAAACTATACTGTTTGTAACGGTCATAGATATAGTTCAGGATTTTTTATTTAAAATAAAACAGATTCACAAATTCATTGCTTACATATTCTATTCCCGCTATTCTTCTGTACCAACAGCAGTGCGGGCCATTCCTGATGAATGCTATAGAGCACTATTAGCCTTGTACAGTGTGTGTGGCATTGGGTCATAGTCTGTCTTGTAGTCAATCCAAGCAATGCTGTCTGGTCTTCTCCACTATTGGAGGGCGATGGCCCTCTAGTATGCACTCTGCGCTCATGTGTTACTCATGGGCCTATTCAGCTTGGTTGCTATGCCTTAGTAGAGCTTCTATGTTGTGGAGATGCAGGTAATTAGCAGGTTTGATGGTACTGGACCCTTTTGAGGATCCTTCATGATTAGGATTGTTCTTCCATGTGTTAGTGAAACACCCTAGTAGTGCTGCCAAGCATCCATGATCTGTCTGTCATAGTGTGGGTGTTCAGGCAGTCTGAGACCTGTTTATTCTAACCTTCGAGGACAGGTTTTACTTTTCTCCTCCCTTCAGGGCAGAGCTGGTCTCTACTGTGGTCTAGATACACCTGCTCATCATAGTTGGATTTTCAAAGTCATAATTCAAGAAGGAATCCTTCTTGCAATGGAACATTTGCTCTAGGGCATGATCCGGACAGAGGTTGAATAAGAAGGAGGTATGTCTGTGAAGGTTCTCAGTTACCTCAGGATGGAGGTAACAGTGAACAGAGTTGACCACCCACAAAGTTCTGGGACACACTTTCAGGTGAGGTCAGGGGCTGGTCAGCTAAGCAAACTTTAAAAGAGCCTGCAGTAAAAACAAGTCAGCCCTAAGTACCGCTTCATCTCCTTTTGGTTTTGGACACGGGCATGATGTGATGGTTGCTGTTTTGTCCATTTAAGGGTGCACGTGCCAGCCTTCCAAGTGGTATCCCAGATACTTTACCTCCCTCCATCCCACTGCTTTGGGTTGACTGTGAACCCTGCCCACCTCAGGGACTCCAGGATCTCACCCGCTGTATATTCAACCCCCAGGTGTCACTATGGATAATAGATGGCAAGTAGATGGCAGCATATGCAGCACATGGAAGCAACACCCAGCACTGGAAAGCAGCTGAGGCTCCAAACAAGCCGAAAGGAAGTGTGACGAACTGGTAAAATCCTTAAGGAGTGGATAAAGCTGTTTTTTCCCCCCTTAGAGTCTGGAGAAAAGGGAATCTGCCATTAGCCCTTGGTCAAAGTGAGAAGGATCTAACCAGTCCAGAAGCTTTTCGAGCCAGACCATGGATAAGCATCAAACTCATTCACCTTGTGGTAGTCTGAATCTCTCTCCATCCTTTAAGGAGGTTTAGGGTTAGATCTGTGTGGCTCCACTCCGCTCCAACAGCACCACTTCATAGTCAATGTGTTGGTAACACTTGTCGTGTGACCAAGAATAGCCTTTGCCACTTGGTGAGCTGGATGAAGGGAGCAATACAAGCAATTTATCTCCCAGCAAAATTATCTTAGGTGCTGCTGATGTTCCTCGGTCTAGAGCAAATTTTCCCATGATAACCTCCCCAGTGTGTGTAGCTTTGCTTTTAGGTCCAGAACATATTGAATTTCATTCTTACCTGAGCTTGGACCTTCCTCCCAGCTTTCTTTAATGATGTCCAGCACCCCCTGTGGCTTCCTGCCGAACAGCATTTCCTTGCTAACGCTGCTCAAACTGGGTTACAGTGCGAAATCCAGAGCAGGGAGATATATGTGAAGCTGTCATTTCTTTTTTTCATTTTCATTTTTTTTTTTTTTTCAGATGGTTCAGGGCCGACACTGCAGAGCTCCTGCAGTCTGGATGCCCTTTTGGACCTGAAGGTGCAGCAGCTGGAGGCTGAGCTGGAGGGTGCGCAGAACCAGGCTGAGGGGCTTTTCAGAGAGAGAAGGCAATGAGGGCTGAGGTCCAGAGGCTGCAGCACGAGGTAGCAAAGCTGCGGGAAGCACAAAGACAGGTACCTCTCAATTGCTTTAAATTCTTACCTGGCCATGATCGAGTATAGATGGACTGCAGGACATTGTGACCTCACAACTGCTGTGGGTTCAACAAAGCACACTTAGGCAGCCATGTCTAAGTGTGCTGCCATGCAGCCATGCTTTAATGTTAAAGCTTAAAAGCTGCAGCTATTGTCAATTATATGTCAGGTTATTTTTCAACAAATTCAACAAACAAATTACAGTCCTAGACTGCCACTTGCTGCAGGCTTTCAGAGTTATAGTGGTAAAAAAAAACAAAAACCCTTCAATTAAATTAAATGAATAAATCTTCAGAAATTGTTAGGACTGTGGATAAAAGGAGGATACTGAGGATAGTCCAGACTAAAGGTTTTCAATCATTTAGCCCATGCATAGACTTTAAGATTTATTTTACATACTCCCAAATATTAATTTATAATAATATTAATTTATAAACATTTATCATTTTCAGTCACATCTCGTGCTTTCCTTTAGTGCTTGGTAGTTCTAACCACATATCCTTGTGTGTCTGTGTCAGCCACAGGACCTGTCTTCTCACTGTGAACACTGTGACGTAGAATGGATAAAGAAAGCTGGCGATGAACAGTAAGTCTAATTACAAAGAATATTTAAATAGAAGTTTATAGTTCATTGTCTTATGGGTGTGTATGAATGTGTCTGTGTGTGTGTGCTCCAGGGTTAACCTGGCATTAGCTTACACGGAGCTCACAGAGGAGCTGGGTCATGTTCGCTGTCTGGCTGCAAAGCAGAGTGACCTTCTGCAGCATGTCTCACAGGAGCCTGGTAAGTAACCTGAAAGAGTGACTAATTTGTGGATTTTATGGTAGACTATTTGTCAGAGAGACTTGTCCTGTAGATATGCTAAAAGTCTCTACCAGCTTGAAAGTTTTTCATTTTAATTGCATGTACTGTACCCACTTACTGGAACAGTTTTTGTACCGAGGCTCAAGTGTTACAGTGAAACAGTAATAAACATCTACTTTCTTTCATCTTAGTTGATAGCTGATAGTTTATAGCAACTCATGTTAGCTGTGAAGTTGTTGGGTCATGATGGAAGAGTTCAAACATCCTCTGAGTCACATCAGACTGCAGGAGGTATAATCAGTCATCTGTAAAGATGACCATACCATGGCCACTGCAACTTCTACTTGGATTCTACTTGATTGGAAGCTATGCAGTAACTTGTTGGACACATGTCAGCACCCACAGTAAACTTAAGTGAACTATCTATGGGACAAACCCTACAGCCACTAAGTTAGCTATTGATTTTGCTTGCTGATAGTCTTCACAGTTCTTACACATTTAACAAAAAGCTTGAAAATACAATAATGAAATTGAAAAGAAAGGTAATAAGGATAAATGAAGGTAATCAAGAACCAAGCAAAACTATGATTTTAGTTCATATCTATCTGCACATATCAAGGTAGGCTAAATCAGTGTATGTCAGCAAAGTAATACGATTTGGTACTCTTCCATTGGTATATGTATATGCTCTCTTGTTGCTAGAAGTGCAATGTAAATGGACTCTGTAAAAATGAAATATTCTCTCTTGTGTGTCCTATGTACAAGAATTTCTACATGTAACATTTTTCTATCTTCACCAGCCTACTTTAGCAATCACCATTACATTACAGCAACATGAAATTACACTAAATCTCCACCTCCAGCCTTACTTCCTCACTTAGCCGCTCTCTAGTCATCTAGTCTTTAAACTCAGAACTATGTAGTAATGTGTAATTTTGTGTAATGACTGGTGTTATGTTTAGACAAAGCAGAAGTTTATCTCAGGTCTGTTATTTCCTTTCTTTATTCATCTTTCTCTCCCTCTTGCACAGCTCCTCAGCATCTCTCCCCAACCTCTTCCCAGCGTGCCTCACACTCCCCTGACAGACTCCTCCCCACTCCCCTATCGCCTATGTCCTCAACTGAAGGGCCCACCTCCTATTCCCATCAGCAGACTAGCAGCCGCCTACGAGCTAAGTTCCAGGGTCGCCGAAGTTACTCAGAGGTTAGGCTCCACATTTTAGTAGAACATGAAAATGACAACTATATTGTGAAATATTTTTATGTATTTTATTTTGTACTGATCTTTGCCTCCCGTTTCCAAGGTATCTGACACATCAGTCAACCAAAAGCCCCCAGTTCACCTGTTAAGGGACCCAGTATCTACGCTTCCCAAACCCAGGCACGTCCATGGGGACATGCAGGCTTACAGCCAAACCAAAAGTCAGCTCTGTACCTCACTCGTGGGTTTGGTCAGACCAGCATCAGCTCACGGAGCTGGAGTGGAGAGAGGAGGAGGAAGGGGCATAGAAAGGTGTGCTGACAGCGGCCTGAGCAACAGTCCTCGTCACTGTGTTCTTGACCTGGACTTTCCTGTGGCTGCTGAGGTGAGAAGTAGAACTTGTATTCACTTAGTTCTTGTTTTTCAGATGTTATGATGAAACGACGGTTGGTAACCCATTTTAGCAGTGAGTGCTGGGTAGGGATGGGTACTGGTATCCGGTGCCATACTGACATAAACGGTAGTAACCAGACCTAAAAGTAGCGCACATTTCAGTGCTTTATTTCGGTGCTTTTTTTTTACTGAGATGTCATACACTTTGGATTCTAGCCAATCATTTTACCTTTGCAAGCGTAGTAGGTGGGCCCAGGTACGTACATTCTTTTAGAGCAGAGCTACAGATTAAAAATGCCCAAGGCCAAGCGGTCAAAAGTCTGGCTGTACTTCACAGCAAAAGATGCAAACTCAGCAGCCTGCAACAAGTGCTTTAAGCTGATACTGTGCAAAGGAGGTAACTCCTCGAATCTGATGAAACACCTGGCGACGCATAGCGTTTTTTTTAAAAGCCGAGAAATGCACTGTATTTGATAGCTTGCTGCGAGACCTCACACCGAGCACATCTACTGCGGGTGTGGTGCCTGTTATCGGACCCGGAGTTAGCAACATCCCCCAAGAACCCGAAGAGTAGAGTCCTGGCCCCTAGCCCTGTCAGCTTAGCAGAAATGATGACGGATGATGATGGCAGCAGCAGCCGTTCTCCTCTGCGTGAGTAGCTTAATGTTGTTCGTGTGTAATTAACGTTGAGTATGCTAACCACATTATTACATTAATGCATGTAAGGTGAACTAGCAAACACCATCGTAGTTACATGCGGCTGTCTTCTTGTTTGATGGCAGATACTTCCTTCACCCTGGCCAAAAAGGCTAAAATGACCAAAGAACGGGCGTGGTTATGTTGCTGAACTAGGCACACGTATTTTTGTGAGCTCCTTGCGATTTTTCAGTAAGTTCCTGAAAACTGTCCTTTAACTGCGTGAACAGTGATAACTACTGCTTGTAGCGAGTTATTATCGACATTATGCCGGCAAAGAAAGCACAAAATAAATCTAAAGCATACTCTTCTCCGAGTGAGGAAGACGACGTCTCAGGTGCTAACAATCAAGCTAACTCTGCAGGTGATGCTAGCTCTGGGTGTCTCTTAGACGTGAGTGTTGGAATGGCCCACAACTTGGATGTTATTCAAATACTCGACGGGATCAGAAGTGACTTTTCCACAAAAATTGATGTGGTCCTGACAGCGATCCAAGATGTTAAAAGGGACGTGCAGGACTTCTCGATGCGTATGGAGGGGGCAGAGAAGTGCATTAGCAGCGTGGAGGACACCGTTAACTCAGAGAAAGGCAAGACAGAGGCGCTAGTTAAACAAGTGGCTCTCCTTACGAACAAACTCGAGGACCTCGAAAACCGTTCTCGTCGATCCAACCTACGACTAGTTAATGTGCCGGAGAAAATAGAAGGAAATGACGCGGTGGCTTTCCTAGAAAAGTGGCTCCTCGAAGCGCTGGGACCAGCGACATTCCCGAGACAACCTCTCATCGAAAGAGCTCACCGGTTGCCTGGCCGGACGCAACCCAATCGACCACCCACACCGAGAGTCCTCATCGTGAAGTTTTTAAACTTCCAAGACAGAGTTCGGGTGATGCGAGCGGCTATGACCAAAGGGAAAGTTATCTGCGGGGGCCAAGAGGTCATGTTCTTCCCGGATCTTTCCACAGATCTCCACCGACGAAGGAGGGGCTTTGACTGGGTAAAACAGCAGCTGAGGTCGATGAACTTACGTTACGGATTAATTTACCCAGCGAAGCTACGAGTGTCATCTGATGGACATACGCATGTCTTTGAGACCCCAGCAGATGCGTAAAAATTCATCCAAGGTTTGCAGAACACAGAGATATAACGGATTATCTATGGGAACTGTCTAATCCTTTACTATCTGCCCATAACAACTGTAATTTGAAATTGTTGGATTTACTGGCCAATATTGCTTATCCTTGCTGTTAAATTTTTTGGGGAGAGTATTTTATTTATTTTTTTTGTGTTTACTTTGGTTTACCATTCCTTCATTCTCCTCAGATGTAATGGGCATTTTATTTACCCCTTATAGATAAATGGCCACGTCCACTCGTTGTTTGGGCTTTCATTTGTGTCTTGGAGTGTTGGTTGTTCGCCATACAGTCGGCTCTCCGGGATGAGAGCTATGCTGCAAGAAAGTTTGTAATGATCATTATATGCATACTTGTTCATGTAGAATATATATTTTCGTCAGGAGACGCAATTATCCAGGTGGTTTGGTTTTGTTTGACCGTAATGTCAGCTCGGTTCGGTTTAGCTGCTCCCTTGTTTACGATGGATCAGCGTGTGCACTTAACTGCACCCCAAGGTCAGGGGGAGGGCGGGGTAAGGCAAGGGGCTGTCTCGTTCAGGTTGACAGATAAGGGGGTTCATTTATGGCAGATTTTATGTTGTTTGCTTGTGTTTTTGTATTTTTCACAACTTGTTGCTTTTTACTGGTTTACTCCCAACACAACAGTTAGGGATACTGAAAGGTTTACCAACAACCAAAAGATGATACTATGTTGCACAATCTGATGTATCATTAAGAATAGATGACTTCATATAAGAATTTTAAATTTATTTCTTGGAATGTGAGAGGAATGGTAAAAGTGGTTAAACTAAAACAGGTTATTACCAGGCTTAAACAACTTGAGTCATCAATAGCGTTTATCCAAGAGACCCATTTACTTAGAGAGGATCTGGTGAAAGTACGTAGGAGATGGCCAGGCAAAGTGCTAGCATCCTGTTGCCCTTCTCATTCGAGAGGGGTTATGGTGTTAATTCATAATTCAGTGCCTTTCCAAGTAAACAACACTATTTATGATAAAGCTGGCAGATTTTTGGTGGTTCAAGGAACTCTCTTGAAAGAAACTCTTAATTTAGTTAATGTTTATGGCCCTAATGATGATAACCCTTCATTTTTTGAGAATTTATTTCTATTGATAGCTACCCTTCCTGGTAAGATAATATTGGCAGGAGATTTAAATTGTACTTTGGACCCGAAGCTTGACCGCTCATCAGGGATAGACACTTCACACTCTCAAACAAGGAAAAAAATACAACAATATTTGAAAGATCTGAACCTTTGTGATCCATGGAGAATTCAAAACCCTAATAAACGAGAATTCTCATGCTATTCAGCAGTATTTAAATCCTACTCCCGAATAGATTATTTTCTAATTTCCTCATCTTTGCTACCCAATATAACTAAGTGTATATATGACAGCATTGTATTGTCAGACCATGCCCCAACCTCACTATTTTACAAGGTAGAACAAGTGAATAGCCGCTCAAACAAGTGGCGCTTACACCCTAAATGGATACATGATTCTGACTTTATAAAATTTGTAGGAGAACATATTGATCTCTACTTCTCAATTAATACAACTCAAACAACTGCAGCCATTAGATGGGAAGCTTTCAAAGCATATATTAGAGGACAAATGATAAGTTTCACCAGCTCTAAATTTAACAAATTTAAACAGACAATGAACGAATTAAACAATAAATTAGAGAATTAGAGAGAGAAGTTACCATAGATGATTCAACACAGAAAAAACAGGAATTATTGACCCTTAAAGCTAAATACGAGGAGCTGTCTATGCTTAAAGCTGAAGATGGTCTAATAAGATTGAAACAGACGTTTTATGATCAGGGAGAAAAGCCGGGTAAACTGCTAGCTTGGCAGATAAAGAAACTTGAATCTGACAGAGCCATTAATATAATTAGGAACGATCAAGGGGAATTATCTACGGATCCCACAGAAATTAATAACACCTTTGTCTCATATTATAAAACCCTATATAATTCTGACAGTCCACTAGACCTGGTGAACCAAAATACTTTCCTAGATAGATTGGTCTTTCCTTGTATTTCTGAGGGTATGAAGAATGAATTGGAGAGAGAAATAAATTTCAATGACGTTTCTGATGCCATTACGAACATGAGGGGAGGTAAGGCTTCGGGTCCTGATGGGCTTCCGATAGACATTTACAAACTATTTAAAGCAAAATTAATTCCCCCATTATTAGATGTTTATTTGGAATCCTTTAAAACAGGTTGCCTCCCTGCTACATTACGTAGTGCCCTGATCACTCTCATTTTAAAACCAAGCAAAGCGCCAGCCGAAAGCGGTTCTTACAGACCCATATCGCTGTTAAATTCTGACTCCAAATCATAGCTAAGGCTCTGGCTATGAGGCTGGAGAGGCTCTTCCAGCCATTATACATGGAGATCAAAATGGTTTCGTTCAAAATCGTCAGGGGTTCCACAACGTGAGGAGAGTTCTCAATATAATCCACAAATGTGAAGAGTCACCTGATACTGCAATACTATCACTCGATGCGGAGAAGGCATTCGATCGAGTTGAATGGCCCTATCTAATTGAGGTGCTTAAGCGTTTGGATTCGGTGATCACTTCCGTAGATGGGTTGAAATTTTACTTGCTGATTCGGTTGCAATGGTATCTACCAATAATCTTATCTCTCATCCTTTGAGCTATTTAGAGGCACCAGACAAGGGTCTCCAATTTCACCTCTGCTTTTTGTACTAGCCATGGAACCTTTAGCAATAGCAATTAGATCACATCCTTCAATCCATGGTATTAAGATTGGGGAGACGCTACACAAAACAGCAATGTACGCTGATGATACTATTCTGTTTCTATCACACCTCGCAGAATCAATACCATCTCTCCTGAAGCTATTTGATCAATTTGGCAGTTTCTCTGGGTTCAAAGTGAATAAAGAAAAATCATCCATTATGTTTTTAAATGTAAATTAGAGGATGAAACCAGTTGTGTCCCATCCATTTGTGAATGCCACAGAGGGATTTAAATATTTGGGCATCAGAGTAATCCCAAAGATAAGCGATCTTAGTTTAGCCAGTTATGAGCCCATGGTAATAGAGGTGTCGGAAGAGATCACTAGATTAATATCATTGCTCTTTCTTTACTGGAAGAATAAACATAGTAAAAATGACTATATTACCTAAATTTCTATATATCTTTCAGTCAATTCCGCTGGCCCCTCCTCCTTTTTTTTCCAAGACCAGAAAGCTCCTCTCTAATTTCATCTGGAACAATAGGAAGCCAAGACTCAGACTCTCCCTCTTGTATTTACCATATGATAGAGGAGGGCTACAATTTCCAAATTTAGAATGGTATTATTGGGCTGCTCAGCTGAGGACCACTATGTTTTGGTTTTCAAACGATATTTTCCTTCCCTGGTTAGAAATTGAAAAAATGTCCTCAAAGGGTTTGTCATTACATAGCTATCTATACTCAGCACCCTTTAAAACTTTAAAGAAAACTACTACTAATCCCTTTGTAAAAAACACTGTTGTTGTTTGGCATGAAGTACAAAAAATGTTGAATGACTCTCCAAGGTTGTCCTGTTTCTCCCCAATTTGGGGTAATGAACTCTTTGCTCCGGCTAAGAATGACTTGGGCTTTAAAGAATGGCTTAACAAGGGTGTTGCGAAATTACAGGACTTATATGAGGAATACTCTCTAATGTCATTCAGTGAATTAAGGGCAAAGTTTAATATTCCACAGAAACACTTCTTTAAGTATTTACAACTTAGAAGTTTTATTCTGGCACACTTAAACAACTCAGTGCATCAACCCCCACTCTCCATCCTAGAAACTCATGTTACAAAAAACTGTTTTGGTAAAAGACTGGTGTCCCAGTTTTATAGCATGTTAGTTGAAAACCATAGAAGACGGGAGTGGATTAGTGACTTACAAGAAGATATTTCATCTACTGAATGGAGTAAAATATGTTTAAAACCATTAACACTCGTTTGAGAATGATACAATTTAACTGGATAATGCGAACATATATATCCCCTGTGCAATTGAATAAATTTGATCCTAATATAATTGATCTATGCTATAAGTGTAATAGACATCAGGGTACACTATACCACTGCCTGTGGAAATGTGAAGAGATTCAAAAATTTTGGAGCTCAGTGTTACAATATATCTCTCAGATCACAACTTCCCCTGTACCGCTTTGCCCTAAGTTATGTATTTTAGGCTTGTACCCAGATGACTGTACTCTGTTGTGTGAGGAAAGAAAAATGGGCGATCTTTGTTTGCTACAGGCCAAACGCTGTATTGCATTATGTTGGAAGAATGTTGGTTGCCCCTCCTTTAACCACTGGTTAAACAACTTAACATCGAGTTTAGCTCTTGAGAAACTGACTTATATTGTTAGAAAGAAGGCTTCTGAATTTTACAACATTTGGAAGATATTTCTAGATCTACTGAGGAGTGGGGATTTGGGGGGGGGGCGGTGGGTGAATAAGATAACTAGATAATGATGAATAATGTCTGAATTGCTGTTGGGAATATACTGTGTAACCTACGTTATGATTTTTTTTTTTTTTTTTTCCTTTGGGTTTTTTTTGTTTTTTGTTTTTTTGAAATTGTATTTATTTGTATTGTTTGCTATCTTAAATTATTTAATTATTCACTTATTTTGAATTCTTTTAGGATTAACATTTCAATTATTATTACTATTATTATTATTATTATCATTATTATTATTATTATTATTATTTTAATACCTGCCATATGTTCATTATATTTTTGTGTTGGATACTGTTGAAAAAAAACAAACAAACAAAAAAACAAACAAATAAACATATGTTTAATAAAATGACCAAAGAAAAGTGGGAACAGCTAAACATGAGAGGTTTTTGGACAAAGTTTGTGTTTTTTCCATTGATTAAGCACTGCTTCCAGCCAAGAGTGATACCATATATGCCCTATAGCTGCAGAAAAGGCTAACATTGTTATCTTTTTACAAAAAAACAGCTGAACATGAGAGGTTTTTGGACAAAGTTTGTGTTCTCCATTCTTTAAGCACCGGCACCATTTCAAAAGTACCGGTTTGGTACTGGTATCAGATAAAACCTAAACGATACCCATCCCTAGTGCTGGGTGCTCTGGCCATTGCCAGTCCATAGTCCATAGTTTATTTGAAGATTTTATGAATCTTGAGCATGCTGAGTTAGACAAATCAAGATGAGGTATTTTAGTGCCATATTTTCTGTTTTTGGTTACCCTTGATATTTTAGATGTAGTGGGCTTCTTAGTAGTCTTCCACTGATGGCCATATTCCATATTCCTTCACTAGATAAAACTCGCTGACTTATTGCTAGTGTTTGCTAGCACTAACATTCTTGGTAATGCAGACAAATGGCTTGATGCACAATGTAGCAGCTAGCTAATGGAGTCTGTGTTTTGCTAGGAGCTGGTTGTTTGTTCAACTTAGTAAATAGTGGATTAGTTTCTAAGCTGCCTTTGGCTAGTGGATTGTCAGAGAAAAGTACTCACTCTGATAATCATTTAGTCATTTTTGATGTAACATGATAGTTAAATCAAAAATGACTACTATTCTGCCAAACTACAGTATCTACTTTAACCCTACTTTTCTTCTCATGAAGGTTCACCACTTCTGTCACACTGACGAACCAACTGAGCCCACGCCACTGGTAACACCACCTCAATCTTCAGATGATGAAGAGGTGATGATAATGATTCTGATGTTTACTGATTTTCCTCTAGAGTTAGAGTTCATATTGAAGATGTGTGGGGTTGTGTTCTATGTAAATTTACAGGACGTATGTACATATCCATTGCCTGCTGCCAGCCTGCCTCATACTCTTGGTGCTGTTGGACTGGTTCATCGTCACCTAGGGAACAGCCCCTTCACTCCTCTTTCCAGTCTCCAAGGAAACAGCCCACCATCCTCTTTCTCAGCCCTGGAGGCCCTACCATGCTCTCATGCCATCTGCCTCCCTACGTGAACACTGAGCATGCTCAGTCATGGCCATCTATTAATGTGAGTAGAAAACAATATTGGGGATTATATGAACTATTAACAGATTTCGTGCAGACTTTATGGGCAACAGGCTCACTGCTGGTTCAAGGTTCAAGGTTCTTTATTCGTCACATGCATAGTTATACAAGTATAACACACAGGGAAATGTAACCTGACACGCTCCTCGACTTGTGCAAAAGGGGGTGGGGGAGAGGAACAACATTATATATAGTATATACATTAGGTGAATGTGCAGTAGTAGCACAGTAGTGTGTGTGTGTGTGTGTGTGTGTGTGTGTGTGTGTGTGTTGGGGTTGGTTTAGGGCCCGGATGGCTTGGGGATAGAAGCTCCTCTTGAGTCTCTCTGTCCTTGCCCGGATGATGCAGAACCTTCTACCGGATTGCCTCTGTTACCTCTGTTATTTGATTTGTTTAACGTGCTGAAGATTATGTTTGTATAATTGGTGTATGGGAAAAAATGTAAGTTGCTTTAAAAAGACATTCCTGTATTCCTTTTAGCTGATGCCACAGGGAAATAAATCTACCTGTTTAGTTTGTGCAGTAAAGATGAGACACTGAAATATTATTTTAAACTTGGTAAAAAGAAAAAACACTCACAGACACTTGCACAAACTCTTAAGACTCTTAAGATTCTGTAATACAGCAGAAAGTAATGTTTAAACCCTGAAATAAGTTAGCAACTTGTATTTCCAGTTCTCCTGCTTGGGCATAGATGGGCTTTCTTCATGAGGTTTTGTTAGATGCTAGAATAGATTCTCTGGTTAACACAAACTTTACTAAGCTCTGGTTCTGATGCAACCAATGGAGCAGATTGTGCCCATTCAAGACAATGATCCATCCATTCAGCCATCTATCTTCTTGCTCTTATTCAGTTCAGGGTTGCAGGAAGCTGGTGGCCTACCTCAGCTGTCTAGTGCAAGAGTCAGGATAGACCCTGGACAGGCAGCCTACAGTGATTCAAACTTCACCAACTGTGTCATTTCAGAAGCATCCTAAAAGCAGCTTTCCACTCTGCAACACTGCACAGAGCTGACGAGGAAGGCAGAAAATCAAACTTTGCATGTGAAAAATTCCCAACGTAATTTGAAGCTCTGCAAAAGATTAGTAATTAGTAGTATCTTCTCAAAAATTTAATGTCACAGATATGCACCATTTCTGATAAATATCTGTGACATCGACTCTTTGGCAATGTTGAATATTTCATTATATTGTTCTAAATGTTGAAGCAAGTAAATAGCCACCCCATTCATGAATTACATTTTGGTTTGCTCACAAGCGGCTAAATAAGGCACTGAATGTCATCACATTAAACACAGGGATTAGTTCTGGTGACAGTCTTGTGACTTTGTTAGTGTCCAAACATCATCGCTTTACTTCTTTTGATTATGTTTGCTCTTCTAAAATCATATAACTGTTATCAGCTTGTTGAGATTAGCTTGCCGAAAGCTTCAGTTCCATTAAATTAGTTTTTAATTAATGGGATGACTGTGGCTCGGGAAATAGCGCAGATCATTTGCCAATCGAAAGGCTGGTGTTTGATCCTCTGTTGCTCCATTTGGCATGCCAAAGTATCCTTGGGCAAGATACTGAAGCTTGAGTTACTTCCGATGTGCTCATTGGAGTGTGAATACGTGTGTGGAAAAGACAAAATACATAGAGAGGGGAAAAAAACAATGAGATATAGGCCTATATAACAACATATACTGTTTATACGAGATAATTTATTTCTTATATGGATGTTAATTATTTAACTGCCATAAACAGCCATAACTGCACTGGACTGAAAAACCTGTCAAGTGACAAAAATAACAAATGTACTGCACTGAAACACTCAGTGAGGCTATTAACTGCTCTGCATTAACACATTGGCTATTTGCAACTTAGCCTACATACCTAATGAGAGGAATGTGCATGGCTCTGTAAACACAGTTCTGTGATGTCTTGGTCAGTTGAGGTCAGCTTCAGCCTCAGGTTTGATTCAGATCCAATCTGCTTCTGTATTTTGTGTAGATACGTGGTCGCAAATGGAAGCAGAAAGCACACCGCTTTGTCTGAAAGTGCAGGGTATTCCCTGCACAGCTGTATCCAAAAGTCCAAAGTTTCTGCTGTGCTGGTCAAAATATTCAGTACAGTTCTCCTTCTGATACTTCCTGTTTGTAGCCAGGATTGCTTTTGAATGCTTTTGAACTGTTATTTTTCATTCCTCCACTTGCCATGATGACTTAGTTTGTCAACCCTTT
>NW_020327613.1:0-11960 GCF_001858045.2 Oreochromis niloticus
ATGTGTGTGTGTATCAATATTTCTCCCATGTTAAAGTATTACTCCTCCATTATAGTATTTTGTGCTAAATCAAAGTACTTTACTACATCTTAGTACTTCTGCTCAATCATAGTATTTCTGCTGAATCATAGTATTTTTGCCATATCATGGTATTTGTGATAAAGCATTGTATTTCCACAAAATAACAGTATTATGTACTGTTATATTATTACTGCTCATAGTATTTCTGCCAAATCATAATATAACTGCAAAATAAAGATTTTGAGCCAAATCATAGTGTTTGTGCTAAATCCTAGTAAATCTGCTCAGTGATATAACTTCTGCTATGCTGTAGTGCTTTTGCTAGATTATAGAATTTCTTCTAAATCAAAGTATTCATGTAAATCATAGAGCAGTTTTTACAGTCATCTTACTGTTAAGCCATAAATTACGTTGTTTGAGGGGTGGAAATCTGTCCTCCTCTCACTTTTCAAACTCTGAAAATGAAGCCGTTCTTCTCTCATCATATCTCCGTGACGGAGGTAAAAGGAGCAATGAAAATCGCAGTGAAAGTTCAGCAAAGTCTGCTGATTCACCCAGTACAAGAATTGTGCTTCTATCCCACCTAGTTTTGGAGTTACATGACGTTTTGTAACTCCAAAAATCGGCGTTTTACGCCTCTCACCGCGATCTAAATCTGACAGTTCATCTCCCCGTTTTCCAAACTGCTGCTCTGTTTCCCAGTGGCACAGTTGTAATGACGCCGGTCGGCAGCCTAAAGATCACGGTTCAATTCCACCTGGTTAACATTTTTTTTCCCCTAGAAATTAATACACTATCACAGACAATAATTCATATCATCATTTATTACAATTCTGCAAACTTTATGATTTTAGCAGCTTTTCTAATATGGACCTCAGATTCTTCTTACACTCCATGGCACAAATACTGTTCCTTAGGCTCTGTGTATCTGTGTGTGTGTATCAATATTTTTCCCATTTTAAAGTATTACTCCTCCATAATTGCATTTCTGTTAAATCAAAGTACTTTTACTACATCTTAGTACTTCTGCTCAATCATAATATTTCTTCTAAATCATATTATTTCAATCAAATCTCAGGAGTTGTGCTAAAACACAGTATTATTACCAAATCATAGTATCTGTACCCAAACATATCTGTTCAACTTATTTAACTCTTCTCAACAGTCCAACACTCTCTTCACCCCGTTTCAGCAGAATTGAGTTTTTTACCCCTTTTCAGCACAAATCCCAGCTTTTTCAGGTGTTTCAACAGAAATCTCTTTATTTTGATTGCTGATGTCTTTGTTTTTCAGCTGCCCGCCTTTTCCAGTGGCGCAATCAGTAATGACACGGCTCTGCAGCTCAAAGGTCGTGGGTTCAATCCCACCTTGGTCACATTTTTTTTTCACTACAATTTATACACTTTCACAGACCTGTAATTTATATGCTAATTTTTTTCACTACAAATGAGTAGTGCAAAACATACTATGTCTGCAACATCACAGTATATCTGTTATGTTATAGTATTACTACTAAATCACAGTATTTCTGCCAATTCAAGGAGGCTGACTGTTACTAGTGCATCAGTGTACATAGGTCATCTCTTGTGTTGGAGTGCCCTCTTGTGGCGCCTTTTGGGTAGTGCCTTAGTAACGTGAACGCTGCAAAGAAGTGGTATCAGACTGGTTTGTAGTGGAGGAATTTGTTGCCAGTTTCTTTCATCTTTTAATCCGTATTCAAGTTGTAATGTGGTAACTTTGTGGCACAATACCACAATATGGCAGAAATACTATGTTTTGGCACAAATACTTTGATTTGGTATACTTTAGCTTCTTCACCCTTTTCAGCAAAATTTTCATTTTTTTCACCCTTTTCAGCACAATCCAGCTTTTTCAGGTGTTTCAACAGAATCGCTTTATTTCTGATTGCTGATATCTTTGTGTTTCAGCCACCCGCACCCTTTCCAGGTGGCGCAATCAGTAATGACACGGCTCTGCAGCTCAAAGGTCGTGGTTCAATCCCACCTTGGTCAACATTTTTTTTCACTACAAATTTATACACTTTCACAGACCTGTAATTTATATTGCTAATTTTTTTCACTACAAATGAGTAGTGCAAAACATACTATGTCTGCAACATCACAGTATATCTGTTTGTTATAGTATTACTACTAAATCACAGTATTTCTGACAATTCAAGGAGGCTGACTGTTACTAAGTGCATCAGTGTACATAGGTCATCTGTTGTGTTGGAGTGCCCTCTTGTGGCGCCTTTTGGGTAGTGCCTTAGTAAACGTGAACACTGCAAAGAAGTGGTATCAGACTGGTTTGTAGTGGAGGAATTTGGTGCCAGTTTCTTTCGTCTTTAATCCGTATTCATGTTGTAATGTAGCAGTACCACAATATGGCAGAAACAGTATGTTTGGCACAAATACGTAAAAACGGCTGCACTGTTTTGGCGGGAAAAGTACACAGCCTCTCTGATTGGTGGATTGAAATTCAGCAGCTCCCAGGCTGCTTGACTGACCTAGAAAGTTTCTTCTCTCTCCTCTGTGTGTGTGTGTGTGTGTGTGTGTGTGTGACAGAGAGAGAGAGAGAGAGAGAGAGAGAGAGAGGAGAGAGAGAAGCCTTTTTATGGGATGATCTCATTGTAAGATTCAAATTCATATATTTAGACTGGTTGACTGAATTTGATCCTGTGTGTCTCTCTGTACATGTGTGTTTCCATAGGTGTCCATATTTGTGATTGTGTGACTGTTATACTTTTTTTTGCTGAGTTTTTTTTTTTCCATTTAACAAGTACATTTGAAGGATCCTTAGCATGATCAGCATTTTTTCAGCTGTCCATTTTGCTTTTCCAATTTTTCTGTTTAAGTTATTACTATTGTGCTGAATCATACTATTTCTGCTATTTTACAAGATTTGTGCTAAATATAGTATTTCTGCCAATATAGTATTTCTGATTAATTAGTTTTTCTACAATCATAGTATAGTATTTCTGCTTTTTATAGGATTGTGCTTATATAGTATTTTGCTTTTATAGATTTGTGCTTAATACAGTATTTCTGCTAAATGTAGTATTTATGCTTAATCATACTATTACTATATATTTCTGCCAGGTCCCAGGCAGCCAATCTCTGAGGACTGAGACATTCAAATTTACATATCAGGGCCTGCACGGCTTCCCAGCCAGCCAATCATATCTGAGCTCTGCCCTTTCTTCTCTCGTCATATCTCTGCGTCGGATGTACAAAGAGCAATGAAATCGCAGTCAAAGTACACCAAAGTCCGCTGATTCACTCAGTACAAGAATTATGCTTCTAGTCCACCTAGCTTTTGAGTTACACGACGTTTTGTAACTCCAAAAAATGGCATTCTTCGCCTCTCACCGCGATCTAATTCTGACTGCTCATCACCCTGTTTCCCAAGAGCTCACTGTCTTTCCCAGTGGCGCAGCTGGTCTGCAACCCAAAGGTTGTGGGTTCATGTCACTTGGTCAACATCTTTTTTGCCCTACAAATTAATACACTATCACAGACCACTAATTCATATTCATCATTTATTACAATTCTGAAAACTTTTTACCAGCTTTTCTAATATGGACCTCAGATTCTTCTTAACACTCCATGGCACAAATACTGTTCCCTTTAGGCTCTGTGTATGTGTGTGTGTATCAATATTTCTCCCATTTTAAAGTATTACTCCTCCATAATTGTATTTCTCTTAAATCAAAGTACTTTTACTACATCTTAGTACTTCTGCTCAATCATAGTATTTCTGCTGAATCATAGTATTTTGCCAAATTATGGTTTTTGTGCCAAATCATAACATTTGTGTTATGTTATAGTATTACTGCTAAGTGGAGGAATTTATGTCATGTTACAGTATATGTGCTGATTACAGTATTTCTGCTAAATCATAGAATTTCTACTATATTATATTTTTCTTTCTAAATATAGCATTTCTGCTATATAATTGTATTTCTGCTATGTTAAAATATTTGTGCTAAACCAGTGTATTAGTGCTGAAACATAGTATTTCTGCCAAATGTAGTATTTCTGTCAAATTACAGCATTTTTGCTATGTTGTACTGTTTCTCTAAATCATAGTATTTCTGTAATGTTTAAGAATGTTTAGCTAAATATATTCTTTCTGTTATCTTATACTATTTCTCCTAAATTCTTGTAATTTTGAGAAGTTATCGTGTTTCTGGTAAGTTACAATATTTCTGCTAAGTTCTGCTATGCTATTGTATTTCTGCCAAGTATTATGTTTCCTCTAAGATATTGCAGTTCTGCTAAGTTACTACATTTTAGCAAAGTTCCTTTGCTTCTGCAAAGTTTTACAATTTCTGCAACTTTTCAGCTTTTTCAGCTAGTTTCAGCAGAAAGCTTCAGCTTAAAGCATCCACACTGCATTTTCGCAGGAAATGCAAATTTTTCTAGTTATTATTCTAGTTGCGTTCCGTACACTTTTTGGCACTTAACTACTTCACAATTTTCAGCCGATTTTCACCGTTCAAATTTTAAACTATTCTGCTATTTCTGCTAATGTACGCTATATCTTTGGTATTTTTCACTCTTATACTTTTTAAAATATTACACTTTTTTCCTTTATTTGTCCCATTGAAATGAATGGGAAACTTCCGCAATTCTGCTAAAACTTGCTTGTTTTTGAAACTTAACTACTTTTTCCTACTTTCACGTAGAACAACCATTCAAACTTTAAAATGTTCTCAAATTATTGGGCTATTCAGGAATAAATCAGCTTTTTCAAATCTTTACCGTTTTATTTTATCCCTCTTAAAGTTTTGAGTTGCAAATTGTGATTTTTCAGAAAATACATGCGTTGTTATGGTTGCTATGCACTTGGCTTCCAGTGTGCCACTGAAGGTTTTGCAGTCTTCTCTTCATGTCCGAACAACTTCTTGCTACTTGCTCAATTTTCACTCAACTTCCACAAATTATACATGCAAACGTAGGTATTTTTGCTGGCTTTCAGAAAATGTCACTATCATGGTTGTGAGATTTATAGAATTTTGGCAAATCTCCTCAGACCAACACAAAGTCTGAAAACTCTCCATAGAAAGTCAATAGAGAGTTTGTTCAAAATCACCGCTTGATTCTGTAATGAGAGGCATATTCGAATCGTCATATCTCCTTAACGAAGCGAAGTTAAGACATGAGGCTTGTCCGGTATATCTTCAGACACTCCTGACGCTCACAATTCAAGAATTTTTTCTCACCTATTACCATTTGGCCATGAATTGGGTTGTTTGAGGGTAGGAAATCGTCCCTCGCTCAGATGTCTTCAGATTTCAAACTCTGGAAATGAGGCACTTTTTCTCTCGTCATATCTTTTTGATGGATTTCCACACAGACCTGAAAATTTCCATGACTGTTCGCCAAAGCCTGCTGTCTCTTACAGTCAAAGAATGATATCGATACTCCAAATAGATTTAGAGTTAGAAAGCATTGTTTGAGGGCAAGTCAAGGCAGTTTTGCTGTGCCTCTACTCAGTTACAGTGTATTACAAGTCATATATCTTCAATAATTTATATTTTATCGCTGAATTATGAAGACCTGCAGATTCCCCATCTCTTCTGAACAAACGGTGTTAGAATGAGCATTCTAGCCCCTACGGTTAGGAATTATGGCCATTTGTTCGAGGGGAGTCCTGAATGTGAGAAATACACTGAAGAAACCCATAGCTCTCTCTGTGTCTGTGTGTGTAAGTGCTGATTACAGCAGGTGCAGCCAATTTAGCTGACCTAGATATGCCAAGCCCAGACTCTCAACAGCCTCTGCACACTTTGCTCTCTGTGTATGTGTGTGTGTATCAATATTTCTCCCATGTTAAAGTCTTACTCCTCCATGATAGTATTTGTGCTAAATCAAAGTACTTCTACTACATCTTAGTACTTCTGCTCAATCATAGTATTTCTGCTGAATCATAGTATTTTTGCCATATCATGGTATTTGTGATAAAGCATTGTATTTCCACAAAATAACAGTATTATGTACTGTTATATTATTACTGCTCATAGTATTTCTGCCAAATCATAATATAACTGCAAAATAAAGATTTTTGAGCCAAATCATAGTGTTTGTGCTAAATCCTAGTAAATCTGCTCAGTGATATAACTTCTGCTATGCTGTAGTGCTTTTTGCTAGATTATAGAATTTCTTCTAAATCAAAGTATTTCATGTAAATCATAGAGCAGTTTTTACAGTCATCTTACTGTTAAGCATAAATTACGTTTGTTTGAGGGGTGGAAATCTGTCCTCCTCTCACTTTTCAAACTCTGAAAATGAAGCCGTTTCTTCTCTCATCATATCTCCGTGACGGATTCACTCGGTAAAAGGAGCAATGAAAATCGCAGTGAAAGTTCAGCAAAGTCTGCTGATTCACCCAGTACAAGAATTGTGCTTCTATCCCACCTAGTTTTGGAGTTACATGGCGTTTTGTAACTCCAAAAATCGGCGTTTTACGCCTCTCACCGCGATCTAATTCTGACAGTTCATCTCCCCGTTTTCCAAACCGCTGCTCTGTTTCCCAGTGGCACAGTTGGTAATGACGCCGGTCGGCAGCCTAAAGATCACGGGTTCAATTCCACCTTGGTCAACATTTTTTTTCCCTACAAATTAATACACTATCACAGACAAGTAATTCATATTCATCATTTATTACAATTCTGCAAAGTTTTATGATTTTAGCAGCTTTTCTAATATGGACCTCAGATTCTTCTTAACACTCCATGGCACAAATACTGTTCCCTTTAGGCTCTGTGTATTGTGTGTGTATCAATATTTTTCCCATTTTAAAGTATTACTCCTCCATAATTGCATTTCTGTTAAATCAAAGTACTTTTACTACATCTTAGTACTTCTGCTCATCATAGTATTTCTGCTAAATCATAGTATTTTTGCCATATCATGGTATTTGTGCCAAAACATTGTATTGTACAAAGTCATAATATTTCTTCTAAATCATATTATTTCAATCAAATCTCAGGAGTTGTGCTAAACACAGTATTATTACCAAATCATAGTATCTGTACCCAGACATATCTGTTCAACTTATTTAACTCTTCTCAACAGTCCAACACCTCTTCTTCACCCCGTTTCAGCAGAATTGAGTTTTTTCACCCCTTTTCAACAAAATTTTCATTTTTTTCACCCCTTTTCACCACAAATCTCAGCTTTTTCAGGTGTTTTCAACAGAAATCGCTTTTATTTCTGATTGCTGATGTCTTTGTGTTTCAGCCGCCCGCCCTTTCCAGGTGGCGCAATCAGTAATGACACGGCTCTGCAGCTCAAAGGTCGTGGGTTCAATCCCACCTTGGTCACATTTTTTTTTCACTACAAATTTATACACTTTCACAGACCTGTAATTTATATTGCTAATTTTTTCACTACAAATGAGTAGTGCAAAAACATACTATGTCTGCACATCATAGTATTACTACTAATCACAGTATTTCTGCCAATTCAAGGAGGCTGACTGTTACTAAGTGCATCAGTGTACATAGGTCATCTGTTGTGTTGGAGTGCCCTCTTGTGGCGCCTTTTGGGTAGTGCCTTAGTAAACGTGAACACTGCAAAGAAGTGGTATCAGACTGGTTTGTAGTGGAGGAATTTGGTGCCAGTTTCTTTCTCTTTAATCCGTATTCATGTTGTATGTATAGTACCACAATATGGCAGAAACACTATGTTTTGGCACAAATACGTAAAACGGCTGCACCTGTTTTGGCGGGAAAAAGTACACAGCCTCTCTGATTGGTGGATTCAAATCAGCAGCTCCCAGGCTGCTTGACTGACCTAGAAAGTTTCTTCTCTCTCCCTGTGTGTGTGTGTGTGTGTGTGTGTGTGGTGTGTGTGTGTGTGTGTGACAGAGAGAGAGAGAGAGAGAGAGAGAGAAGCCTTTTTATGGGATGACTCATTGTAAGATTCAAATTCAATATATTTAGACTGGTTGACTGAATTTGATCCTGTGTGTCTCTCTGTACATGTGTGTTTCCATAGGTGTCCATATTTGTGATTGTGGACTGTTATACTTTTTTTGCTGAGTTTTTTTTTCATTTAACAAGTACATTTGAAGGATCCTTAGCATGATCAGCATTTTTTCAGCTGTCCATTTTGCTTTCCAATGTTTCTGTTTAAGTTATTACTATTGTGCTGATCATACTATTTCTGCTATTTTACAAGATTTGTGCTAAATATAGTATTTCTGCCAAATATAGTATTTCTGATTAATTATAGTTTTTCTACCAAATCATAGTATAGTATTTCTGCTTTTATAGGATTGTGCTTAATATAGTATTTTTGCTTTTTATAGGATTTGTGCTTAATACAGTATTTCTGCTAAATGTAGTATTTATGCTTAATCATACTATTACTATATATTTCTGCCAGGTCCCCAGGCAGCCAATCCTCTGAGACTGAGACATTCAAATTTACATATCAGGGCCTGCACGGTTCCCAGCCAGCCAATCATATCTGAGGTCTGCCCTTTCTTCTCTTGTCATATCTCTGCGTCGGATGTACAAAGAGCAATGAAATCGCAGTCAAAGTACACCAAAGTCCGCTGATTCACTCAGTACAAGAATTATGCTTCTACTCCACCTAGCTTTTGAGTTACACGACGTTTTGTAACTCCAAAAATGGCATTCTTCGCCTCTCACCGCGATCTAATTCTGACTGCTCATCACCCTGTTTCCCAGAGCTCACTGTCTTTCCCAGTGGCGCAGCTGGTAATGACACGGGTCTGCAACCCAAAGGTTGTGGGTTCAAGTCCACCTTGGTCAACATCTTTTTTGCCCTACAATTAATACACTATCACAGACCACTAATTCATATTCATCATTTATTACAATCCTGAAACCTTTACCAGCTTTTCTAATATGGACCTCAGTTTCTTCTTAACACTCCATGGCACAAATACTGTTCCCTTTAGGCTCTGTGTATGTGTGTGTGTATCAATATTTCTCCCATTTTAAAGTATTACTCCTCCATAATTGTATTTCTCTTAAATCAAAGTACTTTACTACATCTTAGTACTTCTGCTCAATCATAGTATTTCTGCTAAATCATAGTATTTTGCCAAATTATGGTTTTTGTGCCAAATCATAACATTGTGTTATGTTATAGTATTACTACTAAGTGGAGGAATTTATGTCATGTTACAGTATATGTGCTGATTACGTATTTATGCTAATCATAGTATTTCTACTATATTATTTTTTTCTTTCTAATATAGCATTTCTGCTATATATTGTATTTCTGCTATGTTAAAATATTTGTGCTAAACCAGTGTATTTGTGCTGAAACATAGTATTTCTGCCAAATGTAGTATTTCTGTCAAATTACAGCATTTTTGCTATGTTGTACTGTTTCTCTAAATCATAGTATTTCTGTAATGTTTAAGAATGTTTGGCTAATATATTCTTTCTGTTATCTTATACTATTTCTCCTAAATTCTTGTATTTTTGAGAAGTTATCGTGTTCTGGTAAGTTACAATGTTTCTGCTAAGTTCTGCTATGCTATTGTATTTCTGCCAAGTATTATGTTTCCTCTAAGATATTGCAGTTCTGCTAGTTACTACATTTTAGCAAAGTTCCTTTGCTTCTGCAAGTTTTACAATTTCTGCAACTTTCAGCTTTTCAGCTAGTTTCAGCAGAAAGCTTCAGCTTAAGCATCCACACTGCATTTTCGCAGGAAATGCAAATTTTCTAGTTCTTTTATTATTCTAGTTGCTTTTTGTACTTTTTTGCACTTAACTACTTCCACAATTTTCAGCCGATTTTCACCGTTCAAATTTTAACTATTCTGCTATTTCTGCTAATGTCGCTATACTTTTGTATTTTTGCTTTATACTTTTTAAATATTAAGCTTTTTTGCATTTTTTGTCCCATTGAAATGAATGGAAACTTCCAAATTCTGCTAAAACTTGCTAATTTTTGAAACTTATCTACTTATTCATACTTTCACCTAGAACAGCCATTCAAACTTTAAAATTTTGAAATTATTGGGCTATTCAGGTATAAATCAGCTTTTTCATATCTGTTACAGTTTTCATCTTATCCCTCTTTAAGTTTTGAGTTTCATTTTTGTGATTTTTCACAAAATACATGCGTTGTTATGGTTGCTATCACTTGGCTTCAGTGTGCCACTGAGGTTTTGCAGTCTTCCTTCATGTCCGAACAACTTCTTGCTACTTGATCAATTTTCACTCAACTTCTGCAAATTATACATCAAAACGTAGGCATTTTTGCTGGCTTTCTGAAAATGTCACTATCATTGTTGTGAGATTTATAGAATTTTCGCAAATCTCCTCAGACCAACACAAAGTCAGAAAACTCTCCATAGAAGTCAATGGAGAGTTTGTTCAAAATCACCGCTTGATTTCTGTAATGAGAGGCATATTCGAATCGTCATATCTCCTTACAAAGCAAAGTTACGACATGAGGCTTGTCCCCGTATATCTTCAGACACTCCTGACGCTCACAATTCAAGAATTTGTTTCTCACCTATTACCATTCTGAAATGAGTTAGACTTGTTTGAGGGTAGGAATTCGTCCTTCGCTCAGATTTCTTCAGATTTCAAACTCTGGAAATGACCACTTTTTTCTTCGTCATAACTTTTTGTTGGATTTCCACAGAGACCTGAAATTTCATGACTGTTCACCAAAGCCTGCTGTCTCTTACGGTGAAAGATATATTGATACTCAATAGATTTAGAGTTAGAATGCGTTGTTTGAGGGCAAGTCAAGGCAGATTTCGCTTGCCTCTACTCAGTTATGGTGCATTAGAAGTCAAATATCTTCAATAATTCATATTTATGATAAATTGTCAACTTTAAGATCCCCATCTTTCTGACAAAACGGTGTAAGAATGACTGTTCTAGCCCCTACGGTTAGGAATTATGGCCATTTGTTTGAGAGGATCCTCACTATGAGAATTCACTGCAGAATCCTGTCTCTGTGCTCTGTGTGTGTAAAAACGGCTGCACCTGTTTTGGCGGAAAAGTACACAGCCTCTTGATTGGTGGATTCAAATTTAGCAGCTCCCAGGCTGCTTGACTGACTAGAAACTTGATTTTCTCTCCCTGTGTGTGTGTGTGTGTGTGTGTGTGTGTGTGTGTGTGTGTGTGTGTGTGTGAGAGAGACAGAGAGAGAGAGAGAGAGAGGGCGAGAGAGAGTTTTTATGGAGCATCTTATTGTATGATTTAAATTCAATATATTTAGACTGGTTGACTGAATTTGATCCTGTGTGTGTCTCTCTGTGCTTGTGGGACTTTTTGCAGCTGTCCATTTTGCTTTTCCAATTTTTCTATTTAAGTTATTACTATTGTGCTAATAGCATTTGTGCTGCTTTTCAGTATTTGTGCTAAATACAGCATTCTGCTAATTCATACTATTTCTGCTATTTTATAGGATTTGTGCTAATACAGCATTTGTGCTAAATATACTATTTTGCTATTTTATAGGATTTGTACTTAATATATATTTCTGCTTAATTATAGTATTTCTGCCATTTTATAGTATTTGTGCTAAAACATAGTTTTCTACTAAATGCAGATTCTGGGTATCATTGTATTTCTATATATTTCTGCCAGGTCCAGGAGTCAGTCCTAATATTCAATTTACATATCAGGACCTGGACGGCTTCCCCAGCCGCCATCATATCTGAGTCCTGGCACACTCAAATTTGCATATTGGGACCTTCATGGCTTCTCAGCCAGCCATCATATCTGAGTCTGGCACATTTAATTTGCATATTGGGGCATTCATGGCTTCCCGCCAGCCAATATATCTGAGTCCTGGCACATTCAAATTTGCATATTGTTGCCTTCATGGCTTCCCAGCCAGCCAATCATATCTGAGTCCTGGCACATTTAAATTTGCATATTGGACCTTCGTGGCTTCTAAGCCCACCAATCATCTATGTCATATATCTAT
>NW_020327614.1:0-29883 GCF_001858045.2 Oreochromis niloticus
AAGGATCCACTGCAATCAGTGACATCAGAGTGACGTCTTTTCTATTTCATTTTTGGACTGACGCGCCAAGCGGTGTGTCTACGGAACGTCTAATGTTGACATCCAGAGGACCTCCGTGTACCGGCTAATTATAGTCCAAATGTGGTCGTTGTGGATGTCTTTTCAACATCAAATGTTTTTATACTGCTTTTATCGGCTCTGTAGTCACATGTTTCCAAAAGGTGGAGGGCATGTTTTCTGTACATAATATGCAAAATATGCACATCAACAAAGATTGTCAAACAGATGGTCCAGTTCATACATACACACTTACATATACACAAACTTCTTGTACTTTCCGTCACAACTTCTGTCAATCCAGCTACTGATCACAAACACATTCACTTCCCTCGTCACAGTAAAGCAGCATACTTGTAAAAATGAACCATATATAATTCAAATGCTCTTTTAAACCCATTAAACATATTGTATTACTTTTAAAAGGAATTACAGAATTTTTAAAGAACTTCAAACATTATTATTTTACATTTTAACATGGAACTCATTTTTAATTTCTTGTAATTATAACAGCATTCATAGATGGTCTTACCCAAATCCCTAGAACATGTACAGAGTGTAATTTAATAGTTTAAACACAGTTTTAGTACATAAGTGAAACACCAAATGAGCCTGAGCTAGCTATAGTTCTCCACCACTGAGATCTGGGAAAGAGTTGCTAACATGTGTGAACACAGAAATCAAGGGTCCTTTTACACATGAATACTTTAAATCACAGTTAAGGTTGTCAGTGTTTCCAAGTTATTATTTTTGCTTGAATGAATCTTTCATGTGGCAGCCTGAACAGAATTTTATTTTCTGAAAACATTAACAAACTCAGACTAAAAATAAAATGAAAAACTTTGTCTTTCATCTGCTCCCTTTAGCATAAAAGAGTCAAAAGGCAAACTCGTGTGCCTTAGTAAGGGGTGCAGAACGACAGGTGGTTGCTGTACTTCAGCATCTAGCCAGCACTACAAAAGAGGAGTGAGAGGAGGATAAAGAGGGCAATGATTTTAAGTAGCAGGTCATTTCAGATGCAACGTTTCCATCAGCTCAACAGACATCCGCAAACACAATCTTTGTGTGCAGTGTGCTGCTAGCGAAAGGTCCAGCTGCTGTTTTTCACTCAGAGATGGAGAAAGATAAGAAAGACAGGAGAGCAGAGGAAGGAGAGAGGTTCGATTTAAAGGTAAGGACTGCTGAGTGGGATTTGATAAACTGAAATTAAAATATTACATGTAAGTCCTCACGTTTTAAATCACATATTGGATCTGTACATGTGACATTACATTTTTCTATGTATTGAAAAGTGCTGCAAAACAAACTGAGCTAGACTAACTATAAAGTTGCATGAAATAATCTACAGTTCAGTACAGGATAAACTGGCTTGCAGCTCGTAGTTTAAAATAAAGCAGTGTGTGTGACTGGTGCACAGTGGCTGTGGTGCTCATGGTGAGAGTTGGGTCACATCAAGTGCAGCTGAGATGATTTTGAAGTGAAGCTGATGATGCTTAGATTTATTCACTGAATACCCTTCATACTGTTTAGTATAAACACGAGACAAATAGTGTGCTGTCAGTGTAGACGATGGAAATCAGCCAGGATAACTCATAAAACACCTGCTCACATCTTGTTAAATTCAGATGTGTAAATCCACAAAGAGCAGTAAACCTCAGTGCACCAGCAGCCCAGATCAGCTGATCACAGCCTGTATACAAAGAAAATCTACTGGAGCTCTGAATAGGAATTGCAATTCTTTACCTCTTGCTGCGCCACTGCAACCGATTTTAGAGTTCCCACACCTGCTGAATCCCACTTTAACTCGTTCCTTACTCATTTTCGCTCTCTACAATGTAGAGATTCTTTAACATTTTTCTTCTTTTCTCTGCTCATGTTCTACCAAACTGATTCAAGCTGAGTATATTTATGAGAATTAAAATTAAGGAAGTAAAGTTTTTATTCTCATGTATTAATGTTACTTTAATAATACATTAATATAGAACAAAACCTTGTTCTATATTAATGTATTATTAGCTGTGCACAAAAATATCTTGTAGAAAATCCTCCAAAGAGCTACTTTTTACTTTTTTTACGTTGAGTACATTTTAGACTTTCACACTTTTACTTGAGAAAACAAGTTGAATCAGTGCTTCAACTTTACTGGAGTGGTTTTACCACTAATATCTGAGTCAGTACAGAATGTCTTTCATGTTTGAATCCATCTTTAATGGGACCACAGAGAAATATTGCTGGAGCACACCTCGTGTCCCCCAGAATCCTTACTTTGTCAATATGAATGTTAAACAATCAATCTTATGAAAATGGCCACAACTTGTATATTTAACACAGACTTAATGCTTCTCCCACAGCAGAAAGGCTGTGTATGTCTTTGCTGTTGTAGATTAGATTTAAGTTCACTTCTTTGCAACACTGCAAACTGGCACAAGGCAGACACTGAGAGGGGAAGCAGGTTCAATGCTGAATGCTGTGGTAGCCGTTTTGGTTCAGGGTGCCTCTCACTCTGTACGAGTCACCGACCCTGGATTCAGCAAAACAGCCCCAGACCATCACACTTCCTCCTCCATGTTTGACAGTTAATGCCACACACTGTGGAACCGTCCTTTCACCTATTTGATGGCATACAAAGATCCTGTGTGATGAACTGGACTGTAATCCCAGCCCTACCTCGAAACCATCCATCATTTCTACTACACTGTTTCGCTGCCCTTATACATGTCCTGCACCACTCTCAATTACTCTCATGTGAAAAAGTTTTTTCCCTTTCCTGATTTCGTATTTGTTTTGTATGTTTGTCACATGTAAGAAGAACAAGCATACAGCACCTGGAACACAATAATTCTTGTGTGTGTGAGTGTGAGAGAGAGAATGAGAGACAGTGTCAACTGTGAGTGTGTCTTTGCCATGAAATGTACTTGAAAATGAGGCTGGGAAACAGCAATAATGCCCCCACAAGCAAGAGACAGACAGAGATATATTCAGGATAACCGAGCCATCGGCAGCTCCACAAGAGTACCAAAGGCCTGAAGCCACACATATCTGCGCACTCATCTCTGCAGGAGCAGGAGGGAGGTCCTGACAGGGGCTCCCATGACCAAGAGTTGGGAAGCCCTGAGGCAATGGACAGCCAACCCCACTAGAGGCCGGCTAACCCGGTGCAAGCCGAGATCAAGGTCCCAGAGGTCCCAGCACCCAAGACCCGCCCCCTGAAAGACCCCGCCCCGACAGGAAAGAGGTCCAAGCCACCCAGACACCCAGCACTTGCTGACAGCAAGAGCTTAAAAAACAGCACTTAGTTCTCCTGCAAACTGAATGTAAATTGATGATTTGAAGGGAAATCCTCTTTCGTTCTGTTATTTAACCTCCTAGGACCTGGCGTCCACATATGTGGACATCACATTTTGGGTTATTTAGACCAAAATACTCTGTTCTATCAAAATTTTAAACGAATATCCTCATATGTGACTCTCATTTTTCTTAAAAACAAAAATCTGGTAATTCTTTGTTTTTACATTCATCGGGCCCCAATATGCCCAAATATGAAAGAGAAATTAAAAATGCATGCTGTGGAAGAGTTCGGGTCTTAGGAGGTTCAACCAGTTTACAGAAGGATGACAGGATCACATCATATATGCAGTACTGTGCAAAAGTCTTTAGCCAGACCTCGTTTCTTTACATTTTGAAAATGTATCACACGATACTTTACCACTACACAATGTAGGGAAAGTTAGGATCTTGGCCTTATGTTCTCTAGGAATCGACGAAGGAGCGAATGACACACAGCTAAAAGAACAGTTAAGATTTATTTAAACAAAACCATAAACAGTCATTCAACAGTTCACAACAGTTCCAATAGTCTATATTTGTCAGTCCGTGTATTCAGTTTCATAGTCCAGAGTTCAGAGTTCTTTTCAGTCTTTTCAGTTCAGGTGTGTGAAGTGTGTGTGTAGTGTTAATGTTAGTGGTACTACCCGGGTAGTGTATTGTTTTGAGATCTCATAAGCTTATCTGTCAAGAAGTAACAAAGTTGTCACTTCTAAGTAGGCTGGAAACCTTCCTGCATCGCAGCTGGGGATCCTGAATCCTGGCTCGCAATTTTAGACTCCAACAAAAACACCAACCTGCACAGGGCAGTGAACACATTTCACATGAATATTATAAAACAACTTAATCAACACTAATGATCAAATACCTCTCACTCTTTGTATATAATGACGTAATGCAAAGCTGGACTTTTCCTGTTTCTTAAGACATGACTTTCAGATGCTATTCGGCTATTGGTGGAGACAGTGTGGGTGGTTTAGACCTGAAAAATCTTTTGTCCTCCACTCAAACAGTTTCATGAATTTCTTTTAAGGACACCCCAGTCTGAGATATGCTGCAATAAATTTTGGGTACTGAAGAGAAAACTTTGAAAGAGCTTCAGAAAGCCTGGAGGAAAAGCAGTGCTTGTTTAATCAAATGTAATAATACACATTGATTAAAAGTCCCAAAGTAAAGCGATCTCTCTGCTTTCTTATCAAACAGCTTCTGTCATAAAGCTTTGCAGCCAACTTTTACTTCGCCGCCATCTTGTGGCAGCATCTGGCTACTGTTATTTGCACATGTGCATTGTGTTTTTCTGTTCAACTATATTTTAAAACAAACTCCTTGAATTGATTAGTGGATTGAAGTAGTATATGAAATATTAGTGTTAGGTACGTCCCCCATTTCAGTTTATTAAACTTTGATTTTGCTGACATGTCCTGGAGATTTACACTGACAGCAGGTCTGCATTACATCATTATGTTGGAGAGGCTGATGGAGCTTTAAACTCCCTCCACTACACTGTTTATGGACATTAGCTACATTTAAGCACAGTTTTCTCATTTGTCTGAATATTTGAGCTGAATCAGTTTTCAATGTGTAAGTTGTAGATTTGTTCCCTCTGTGGAGTCCACAGCTTCATGCAGTCCTTTCAGCTGATTTCTTGAGGCGCTGAGTGCAGTTTGAGTGCATTACAGCAGACTGATCTTCTGTGTTGTCGTTGAGTTTCCAGTGTGAGTGCACGAAAGGATCTCACAAATGAACATGTGGTCCCTGACACTCCAGCCACCTCTGCTGCCCCAGCCTCACCTCCAGCTGAGGCTCAGAGGAACACAGCAAAGAAGGCTTCCTGGTGGCGCAAGAAGTCTGAGGATGTTGTTTGTGAAGGTTCTCAGTCATCCAGGTCATCGTAGTCAAAGGAGCTTGCAAAGAAAAGCATCTGGACTTCTTTAAGTTGCTTGAAGACGTTTCACCTCTCATCCGAGAAGCTTCTTCAGTTCAGAACTGAGAAGCTTCTTCAGTTCAGCAACTTGAAGCAACTTAAAGAAGTCCAGACGCTTTTCTTTGCAAGCTCCTTTGACGAAGTCTGAGGATGTTCTGGAGAAGGACTCAGCAGGTCCGAAGCCTCCAGTCTCAGCTGTACCTGATAAAGAAGCCGTGGCACGTGAAACATTCCTGCCACCTTCTGCTACAGATCTGAGGTATAAGGTCATTTTACTGTGTTGCTGTTTAAAGCTGATTGATTGCTTTGTGTTTCTTCTCCTGTAATTTCATCACTGTAACTGCACTGTTTGTGTCTTTTTATCACGGTAACATCAGCACTGACAAATGTGAAGTCAAGGACGTTGGTGTCCAGACGGAGGTTTCGTGTTCTCCCAACTCGCTGCTGTTTTTCTGCACAGTACGTTCTACAGAGCCGAGTGTGACACGTGAACAGCTGTTATAGGAACATGTGGAGTCTGAATGTTAGGATTGACACTCACACGTTTCGATTGAACTAACTGGTGATGTGTTCCCCAAAGAAAAAGGTGACCTTCAATGATGAGCCGCTCTGTCCTGAAGTCCCTGAGAGAGGTGAGCCAGTTTCCAGGCCGTCTACCCCAGCAGGTCATGGTGGGAGCCAGGGGGCTACGTTGGACACAGAGTATGGATGCCGCTCAACGTCTCTGACCTCCTGCACAAACATCCTCTCCCAATGAGAGCTGGACTGCCTCAGGTAAGAGTCATGCACACACACTGAATATGGAGCCAGTGTTCAGATGAATATCAGGTTAAAGTCAGTGATTTGAAGAACAACAGAGGAAAATCCTCTGACTTGCTTCCTCTTTGTGCTCGTGTTTAAGATTGCCTAACCTGAAGCATACATGCTACATGGGCCCTGCTCTGCAAACTCTCCTCACACTGAGAGTCTTTACTGAGGAGCTCTGCAGCCAGCTGCAGCTGTGGAGGTTTCACCCAGAGTGCCTGCACATCAGGTACAGCGCAGACACCGTCGCTCTTTGGTTTCTCCACCAATTTGCTGATCAATGTGAAACACAAACTAACTTTGTCTCTTCTTCACTTCTGCTGTTTGCAGTCAGTTTGTGGACATCAAATTGAGCCGCTTCAACAACGACAGCTGGCACAAAAGCTCTGTCCTGACTGCCTTTAGAGACACGGTTGCTGCGTCTCATCCAGAGTTTGATGATGATGATCAGAAAGTGAGCAGCTGTCTTTTTGCACTACGCAGCACACTCATCTCTGCTATAGTTTGTACATTTGCACATGAAACTGTGTTTTGTTCTGTCTGTGTCTGTGTGCAGGACGCCCACGAGTTCCTCGTCTGTGCTCTGGACGTGCTCCAGTGTGAGTTCTCTAAGCTGCAGGCTGAAGCAGCTGCCTTGGACAAACCTTCCATCTGTCCAGTTAGAGCTCACATTGGCTTCACGATTTTGAGCAAAAAGCTGCAAAAGTAGGAACACAGTAAACTTTGAATGTTTTCATGATGTTGCTGATATTTCTTAATCACCGTGAGTCTGTAATGTTTGAAATGATGTGATTCTGCAGATGTGGTGTGCAGTTCTTTGGGCGGGAGGACTAACTCCACCTCTCCTTGGACCTGGTACATCGAGGCTCAGTGAGCCAGTGCCTGGACTCATACCTGAAAGTAAGAGCTTGTTTAGACTCCATTCTGTGAACGGGCTTGCTCCCACAAATATATGAATTCATCTGTGAACGAGTTCAACTCTAATGAACCTTTTCCTCCTGCTCCCTGCTGCAGGGTGGCCTGTTGGACTATGAGTGCCAGTGCGGAGCCAAGAAGATGAAAGAGGAGCTGTCTTTCTTGAACCTGCCCAAGTGAGTAACATCAGATCGGTCCCCAAAAGCCTCAAACCACCACAGTTCAGTCGGTGTCGGCCTAACAGTTGCTTTCATGTCATGTCCTCCTTGTGTCTTCCTCTGAGCCTCTCCTCTCCATCTCATCTCTTCCAGTGTGCTGATCCTCCAGCTGAAGCGATTTACATTCACTCCATCCTTCACAGTGGAGAAGAAGAACAGTGCCATCGTTCTGACGCAGCAGCTGGTGATCAGCAAGGACTCAACCTTTAGTGAAGAGGTAAGGGAAAAGGCACACAGTTCATTTCAAGCACAGATGGAGCCCATTTCTAAGCTAACGGGTGGTGCCGCTGCTCTCTCCCAGGAAACCGCTCGCTATTCGTTGGTCAGCGTGATCAGCCATTTGGACTCCTCAGCTTACAGCGGTGAGTGTGTGCTTTCAGACACATGTGCTGAATGCAGGTCAGCTTGACGGCGCTCATCAGATTAGCGGAAGAGACGACGTCACAGACAGCTGGCTCTCCCAGCAAACAGTCAGCATGTCTGCGCAAATACTCAGTGTAACTTTTAGAAAAACACTCACACTCAGTTTATTTGTGTTTTCTTTGCAGCACCAAAAAAGGCTGCAGAGTCTGGACTCAGGGTCGAGTTTCATCCTGCAAAACAAAAATGAAGTTCTACAGAAGTCTAATGATAAATTTCACTTCAAGGGATCTTGGATTAAAAGAATGAAACTCAGTAGATAATGGCAACATAGTTACACCAGTTTCCAAAAATGACAAGTCCTATCAGATATTTAGATATTTATCTAGTGTAGTGTCAAAAGTCGTAAGTAAACAGTTTGGCATATGTAGAAATTGGCTTCAATGTTTCACTCAGTCTCATATCTACCTAATTTATTTTGACCCTGTATTTTAGTATTTGACACGAACAGCAACTGTGCCATGTGTTCGTTTCCAACGCCACCAGGATCAGGACCTTCGATGACAAATCAGGTGAGTTGAACACTACTTGAAGTTTGGAAAAATGTGCATCAGTGTTTGAAAAGTAATTGTATTTCATAACAGGAAAAAATAAAATAAAGGTAAAGTTTTGAAAAGTTTGTGTCTTAACTCTTTTAAGACAACAGTAATATTTAGGGAAATTGTGATATCCAAAATCAGATTGACTTGACATGGTATCTCTGTGAGGGTGTATACTGTTGATATAGACTGCAATTATCTTATGGAAACACAAATGTTCCTTTTAAGAGCATTCTGAAGTCTTTGAAAGAGTAGTTCAAAAATGAGAATTCGGAGGGCTTTTACTTTTAAAATAAATATGAGGGCTTCAAGTACATATACTGCTGCAGTCCTCACTGTTCAAACCTTTACTTTGTTCTCTGTAATACCTAAAATAAAATTGTAGGTAAACACATGTGTTACTAATTATAATAATAAAAGTTTTCTTTGGGTACAGAGATTTTATTAACATGATTAGCGACACCAGTAGAAACAGTGGGCTCTGTCTGCTTGATTAAGAAAACCACACCGATGTTATTGTTTGATCACAGCAACATAAATCTTGGTATACATGTCAGCTGGGTCATCATGAAATCAAGCAAGCCTTCTACTCGACCATCTCCCAGTTACAGAAAAATGGGAACATTATAATGATTGGTGTGAAAAATTAGCTTGACATGTCAAATACATTTGAAGATGCACACTTTCAGACCTTTCTTTCACACACTGAAAGAAATGTGTGAAATATATACATGAATATATTTCCCTAAAATAAGACAGGATCTGTAATTTGGGACACATACATCAAAAAATGTCTTAAGTTTTTCCTAATTATAACATGGGGAAAAACAGCCAGCACTTCTGCAAAATCCCATATTTGGTTACGTATTATTAAAAATCTCAAATTACAGAAGACAACTGGTGATAATTTCTGAATGCTATATAGTTTTATTACACAATTCAGTAAAATAAACAATGGAGAATACTTTTTAACAGGAAATTCAGTCACAAAGAAAATGTTATTTTCATTCAATTTTCATGTTTGATAGAACAGCTATAACTAGTTATATCACAAAAACAAAGTATCGGTAAATTGTCCTGTCCACGTAGAATAAAATACTGGCGTTTCGAGATGGAACTTGCGTCACTCCAGTCTCAAATCCTCATAACATTTAGAATATTTTGTGCTCCACTATCTCTGATTTTTATGATTCAAAGTTTGAATATCACAGTATACAGTGATTTCTGTTCATTTTACCTTTACCTGTAGATATCTTTGTTTTAAAGGCCCACCAAGCCACATTCAAGCCATTTTTCTTGCACATTGTAATTTGAGCAAATATTTGAACATGACTGTCTCAAAAACTATTAAAGATAAATGCAGAAAGTTTAGTTATAACAAAAGCAAAAGTGATGAAATTGATGAATTATAACTAAGGATGTCAGTGTTTGCATGTGAATTATATATAATATACATGAATCTTCCAGTCTGGTAGCCAAAATAGAATTATTCACTTCTGAAAACCATTATAAACTGTTAATATTCTTTAAACTCAAATTTTATTGATATTTTTTTAGCTTTTCTTAAGATTAAACTGGAACCAGATTTTGCATTACTTGGCTACTTTCAGTGATTTCTCTTTCACAGGTAATCTGAAGGAAAAAAATGAGTCTTATCCCTGACGAGCAAGTGGCAGTCGCCCCATCAACATACATTCCATTGACAATTTTAGCTGTCTGTTTCATTGCATAGTGTTACTGTTAGTATATTGGAAATTAAAGAGCATTCTAGGAGTTTATCCATTTAGAAAGTGTGGGGAATCAGAAAAAAAAAACTGGCTTCCAGTCAGCAAGAGGTGGAAGGACAAACTGGAGAAACTTGTTGGCTCAGATGACAGTAAAATATCCAGAATCAGAAGCATTATTTATGTGAATGATGCAGAATTCAGAATAGCGAAGGGAAGCGATGGCACTGAAGTCTTCTTGGGGCTGAGAGAGGACGGCACAGAAGTTGCCATCAAGAGAATGTCTAAAAGCAACTATGAAGAGCTGAAGAACGAAGAAGGAATCCTACGACTCCCTGAACTCGATCATCCTTATATCGTACGATATGTTGATTTTCAGGAGGACGAGAACTTTGGATATCTTTGTCTGCAACTTTGTGAATACACATTGGAAGAATATATCAGGAACAATGACCATGACCCAGTGATGTTAAAGAAACTTATCAAACAAATTCTTAAAAGTCTAAAGGTGCTTCACTGTGGAAATCCTAAAATTCTTCATCGAGATCTCAAACCCCAGAACGTTTTGATTGGTAAGACATGTTTGAAATTCAGGGAAAAACTAAACAAAACCTGTCTGGTAAATATAAATTAATGATTTAGTTTAATGAGTTTTGTATGTTGTTCTGACCAAATGCAAGGACTTGCAGGCTGGCTTGGAATATGAACAGTTTTATTATAGGAGCTAAGAGACCTGAACACAAATGGCTAAATTAAACAGTCACACACACGACGAGTTGACAGCAACGTGACCAGGAGCAGAGATAGAAAGGATAATGAGTGTATAAAGGCCCCAAAGTTTATAGGACAATTCTGTTCTTATACAGGTGTTTATAAGTTTATATACCAGTTTATATACTGTTCATTTAGCATTTAACCTTCTGTTAGTTTGAGCCAGTGTGATACCCACTAATGTGTGATCACATTTATGTGAAATAATGTAAGTAATTTTAACAGGAAACTTGGTAACTACTCTGGGATATTTGTAGCGGACGCTCCATTTTTGTACCAGTAGGTGGCAGTGTGAGACCATGGTTTGGCCTGTTGTTAGCAGCCTGAAGCGCATGCTCCGCGCTGTTTTCTCATAATGGCGGAGTATTCAGGAACGGCAAGCCACGTCTCCCTGTCTGATCATTTCTTTCCTGTTTACAGGTTTGTATTGTGTCCGAAATAGAATATAACAGCAATCGCATCCATTATATAGCATAGATTAACCATTATGGTTGTAAACTGAAAGCGCACAACGTTGTGTAGTACAATAAATCAGACTTTTGTAAGTATTTGTTTCCAGCTTTAGCAGCATGCTATGGTTAGCATGTTAGTTTGGGTCACACACCTCCTTATGCTCTGTGATGTTAGTGATCGGCTCCACCGTTATTCTGTATTGTTTTAGTATCTTGTTTTCTGCCATAAAGTGTTTCCGTGAATTCAGTGCACATGTCAAGATGGTGCTGATGACGCCATTCTTTCAAACTATATGAGATTTATAGATTTGTCTTGCTAGGATTCGTTTACAAGGATATTGGTCATGTTGATGACGTTGGAATGTGTTAATTCCCTTTTTGTCTAATTGGTAACAGAACACATATGAAGAATGTGTGAGCTATGCTTAGGAATAACTAAATACACAGTTGTAATACTGTAAAAGTAATAAAAGGAGTGCATAGTTGTGAATTTGAATAAATAATGGCGGAGTATTCAGGAACGGCAAGCCACGTCTCCCTGTCTGATCATTTCTTTCCTGTTTACAGGACACATATATAGCTGTCCACAGGTGCTGCCACCCGGTACCTGTAACAGTTTTCTGGGGGCTCGTCCGGGATCAGTCCTGCCTTTGTGGCTGGGAGCTGATCCAGTGATACCGGTACTTGGGGCCAAGAGTGGCAAGAAAACACCAACAACTCCAGTCTGCTGGTTGTTATCTACACCTCCTGCTGCTGCCTGACGGAGAATAGATACTACTGATTGTGCAGGAAATGCGTTGGCCATGTGTCACAACTAGTGTAATGGACAAGAAGTAAGGAAAAGGACAAATAAGGACCGCTTGGTGCTGCTTGGTGCTCGGACCATCGCCCATCAAGGCAAAAACTGTACGAAAGCTGACATTGTGTGACCCACTGCAAGGGATAGGGAAGCGACCATGGCGGAAGGTGAGAGGAGGAGCTTGGTGTGGGCCATCAAGAAAGACCTTCTCACCCTCTCTGCTGATGAACTGTTCCAGATTGCCAAGTCTCTGGGCCCAGTGCCAGGAGTGGATCAGTCTTGCCTTAAGTCAGGGGATGAAGACAGCTGCTTCGAGTACATCAGTGGTTTCATGTGCAGTAAGGCTTTATTAGAGTCAGAAGATCAGGGCATGTCACACTTATTGTCACTGAAAGATGTTGTTGATGCTGTTACCCAGGGTCATGTTTCTGATTTGCAGATACAGGCTGCCACTGGTAATGATTCATGTGATCTATGTCCAAATGCTCAGCCTCATGATGTCAGTGTTGAAGGGAGTCCAACTAATGCAATGTTTTTAGAAGATGGTCATAATAGTGGTAGAGAAGTAACTGACAGTGTGACCCAGAATACCAGCTCTACTGCTGTTTCCCAACATGATATAGAACTACAAAAAATACTCTTCAGTTACGAAGAACTCTCTAAGAAAATTAAGCAGTACATGCCCACATCAGGTTCTCAACTCACCTCTCAGACACCATCACAGGCTCATTGTAGAAGCACACCACACAATGACCGCTTAGTTGAAATTCACGCACCCATGAGACATGACAAGGTGGTGTCCCTAAGAGACTTGTCTTACCTCCATCGTAGGGAGTTTAAGATTCACGGGGGCCAGATTGGAGACCAGGGATCAGACATCAGTTATAACAGCATCTGCCGCCAGATTGAAGAGGGTCTCAAAGAACAGTTTAATGATGCCGAAATTGTGAGGGCTGTCATGAGAGTTATCAAACCTGGTAATTTCAAAGACATGCTAATGAACAAGGATGAACTGACAGTAGAGGAGCTTAAAGACTTCCTCCATTCTCACCTTGGTGAGCAAAACAACACAGAACTTTTCCAGGAACTCATGTGCACCAAACAAAGTGACAGTGAGACACCACAACAGTTCCTGTATCGAGTCATAGGTCTCAAACAAAAGATCTTGCTCACCTCAAAGCATACCAACTCAGATGTAAAGTATTCAGCCAGTACAGTTCAGGATGTATTTCTTCATACTGTGTATCAAGGACTGGGCCACAAACATAGTGACATTCGTAGAGAGTTAAAGCCACTCCTTGCAGATGCCAATGTCACAGATGAGGCTATCCTTAAACAAATGAAGAAAGTAATGAGTGATGAAAGTGAAAGACAGCGTCGTCTAGGATCAGTCACCCGTCAGAGAAACACCAATGTGCACAGCACACAAGTTGAGATTAACGGTACGCAGTGTCCTGTATTGAAAGAGGAAAATGCAGGAAAAAGACCTAAGGTGGATATGATCCAGCAGCTGTCAGAGAAAGTTGAAAAACTTGCTAGCATTGTTGAACAAATGACACAGTCACTGCAAACAACAGCCGAACAAAGCAGCCAGTACAGGAAAACCAAAACCAATCTCCACAGAGAAAGAAAATATGGCTGTGAAAAGTGCATAGAACAAGATCGTCCCGACTGTCCTCACTGTTTTCACTGTGGTGAGGGAGGCCACCGCGCAGTTGGCTGCATGAAGAAAACAATACGTCAGGGAAACGGGAGCCGGTCTCTGTCACGGGACAAACAGTGACCGTGTCCCACTCTCCGTCCCAATCTGACCTATGTAGTACTAGTGAGACTGTTGCTGTAAGTTTGGCAACATGTGACGCTGACACCAAGCATAATGTAGTGCAAACCCAGAGACAGAATAACCAAGAAAATAAATCTGCTATACTTCTTGGCAGCTCACCCAACAGTAAAAGTGAAAAATTAGCCAAATTAATTGGAAGAAAAGCTCTCACCCAGTGCCATCTAAATGGTTTAGCAGTTAGTGCTTTGTTGGACACGGGAGCTCAAGTGAGCATGATTGACAGAGAGTGGAAAAATAAATACCTACCAGATACACCTGTAAGGTCACTTGATGAAGTCATTGATAATGAAGAAGAGTTAAAAGTCCATGCCGTGAATGGTGACACTCTCCCATTTGATGGCTGGGTGCCAATCACAGTTAATTTGAGAGGGAATGAAGACCCTAATTTGTCAATAACTGTGCCTTTTCTTGTAAGCAGTTTTGTTTTGGAGAGACCGCTGCTGGGTTTCAATGTGATGGAGGAGCTGGTGCAGGAACAACCAGGACGGTTCATGCCGACTCTCGTCACCCTGCTTTGCAATGCCATGTCAATACCAACAGAAAAGGCAGAGCTCCTGGTAAACCTCATCAAGGCTGATGAAGCCCCTGCACAATGTGGACGTCTGCGGACTGGCAGGTATGACACCCTCATTCCAGCGGGTCAGGTGATTTGGGTTAAGTGTCCAGTCTCACCTGCCATGAACCTGTCCGAATCTGTTTTCCTCTTTGAGCCTGATGATAACAACACACAGATTGCTGAGCTAGATGTCTGTGAAGGACTGCTTGAAGTGCAAAGCACCAAGAGGCCCTTTGTAGAGGTACCTGTGGGCAACAACACAAAACATAACATCACACTACCAAGGAAAACAGCCCTTGGCAGTATTCACTCTGTCGAGAAGGTGATTACAATGGACTCACCAGGAGAATCTAAGGCCACAGTGACAGCCAATAGTGCCACCTCTACATCTACTCATACCAACTTACCCCTATGGCAGCCTCCTGTCAACATCAGCCATCTTAATGAGGAACAACAGGCAAAAGTTAACAAAATGCTTTGCGAGGAAGCTGGGGCTTTTGCTCGTGACAGTAGTGATATAGGATGCATACCCAGCTTGCAAATGGCAATCAACTTGAAAGATGATATCCATGTTCAGAAAACCTACTCATCCATCCCTAAGCCACTTTTTAAAGAGGTTAAAGAGTACATACAAGAACTTTTGGTAAAAGGCTGGATAGTAAAGTCTCAGTCCCCGTACGCCGCCCCAGTCGTCTGTGTCAGAAAGAAAGATGGCAGTTTACGCTTATGCATAGACTATCGCCTTCTGAACAAAAAGACTGTTCCCGATCGACACCCACTGCCCAGGATACAGGATCTGATTGATACTCTGGGTGGGTACTCGTGGTTTAGCATCCTAGACCAAGGAAAAGCTTACCACCAGGGTTTTGTAGCTGAGGGCTCTCGCCACCTCACTGCCTTCATAACACCGTGGGGTCTTTATGAATGGGTTCGCATCCCATTTGGTCTCACAAATGCCCCAGCTGCTTTTCAGCGGAGCATGGAAGAGATGCTTGGCTCTCTTAGAGATGAATGTTGCATCCCATACCTCGACGATGTACTTTGCTATGCAAAAACATTTGACGACCATGTTGAGACCCTCCGCAAGGTTCTCCAGGCACTCCAAGAACATGGGGTAAAATTGAGGCCGGAGAAATGTGACCTCTTCAAACAAGAAGTCAGATATGTGGGTCGACTTGTGTCCGCTGAAGGAGTCAAAATAGACCCGGCAGACCTGGAGGCTGTCAAAACCCTGACATCTAAGACACCTCAAACAGTTGGTGATGTGAGGAAGCTGGCAGGCTTTCTAAGCTACTACCGCTCGTATATCCAGGATTTTTCCCGGATAGCTAAACCAATCTATGAACTCCTTCAGACCAAGCCAGGCAAAATCCAGTGTCCAAAATCTGTGAGAAACAGCAAACACTCACAGTTGCCCTCTCGAGAGCACATTGATTGGACCCAGAAACACCAGGGAGCGCTAGAACAGTTGGTAACCCTCCTCACCAACCCCCCTGTTCTAACATATCCCGATTTTAGCCTGCCTTTCACATTGCATACAGACGCATCTGACCAGGGCTTAGGAGCTGTCCTGTATCAGCGTCAACATGGGAAATTGAGAGTAATTGGCTATGGGTCTAGGACTCTGACACAAGCAGAACGCAACTACCACCTGCATAGTGGAAAATTAGAGTTCCTTGCATTGAAATGGGCTGTATGTGAAAAATTCCGTGACTACCTGTACTATGCCCCACACTTCACAGTTTACACAGATAACAACCCCCTAACCTATGTAATGAGTACTGCAAAGCTAAATGCAGTGGGACATAGGTGGGTTGGAGAGCTCTCAGATTTCCGGTTCGACATCAGATACAGGCCAGGAAAGTCAAATGTAGACGCAGACACTCTTTCTCGTCTCCCCTTGGATATAGAGAAATATGAAACTGCTTGTACAGAGGGATTTCCGGATGAGGCAGTGCAGGCAGTCTGGGATGGAAGCCAGGTGGCCAGACAGAAAGATGTTGCTTGGGTAGCCATGCTCAATATCTCTTCTCTGGACCCCCATCAGCAGCCTCATATCAACTCGCTGTGCATCAGCCATGATGATCTGGTTAAAGCTCAAAGAGAGGATCCAGCCATTGGCCAAATCCTCAAGCTGAAACTAGATGGAGCAAAACTGACAGATGAAATACGCAAGATGGTAAGAGGACCTGCCCATAAACTCCTCCATGAGTGGAGTAAGTTACATCTTGAAAATGACCTCTTGTATAGATGTACCAGTGACAGGAGACAATTAGTGCTTCCTGCCAAGTACAGGACTTTAGCATTAAGACATTTGCATGACACGATGGGTCATGTTGGGACAGACCGAGTGCTACATCTCGCAAGGGATAGATTCTATTGGCCCTTTATGGCTAAGGACATTGAAGCCTATGTGACCCAGAAGTGTCCCTGTATCATGTCCAAGAAACCAGTAACACACGTTAAGGCTCCTATGGGTAGCATAACATCTGACTACCCTTTAGAATTGGTGTGTATTGACTTTTTGCATTTGGAAGCCAGCCGTGGAGGGTATGAGTATATTCTAGTGGTAATTGACCATTTCACTAGATTTGCTCAAGCATACCCCACAAAGAACAAGAGTGGGAAAACAGCCGCTGAGCGGATTTTCCAGGATTTCATACCCAGGTTTGGATACCCATCCAAACTACATCACGACCAGGGTCGTGAATTTGAGAATGAACTGTTCAGGACACTACAGCAATTATCTGGTGTCGGACATTCCAGAACATCACCCTACCATCCTCAAAGTAACCCTTCAGAACGTCTCAACAGGACAATACTCCAGATGTTGAGGACATTAACAGAAAAGGAAAAAGTACAGTGGAAGGACCACCTCCCACATCTTGTACATGCGTACAACTGTACTCGACATGAGTCTACCGGTTACTCACCATTCTTTCTCCTATATGGACGACACCCGCGTCTACCAGTTGATCTGCTGTTTGGATTGAATGAGGAGAATGAAACATACTCACCTACAGGATATGCCAAGAAATGGGCCGAAAGAATGTCAGAAGCTTATCAGATTGCTAGTGAAAATAGCAAGAAGTCTAGTGCAAGAGGCAAAATAACATATGATAAAAAGGCAAAAGGAGTCATGCTTCAGCCAGGAGACAGAGTTCTGGTCAGAAACCTCAGTGAGCGGGGAGGACCTGGCAAGTTGAGATCATATTGGGAGAGGACTATTTATATAGTAAAAGAGCAGCTAGCAGATAGTCCAGTTTATGTAGTCCATCCTGAAGCTGGAGACCCAAAAAGAACCCGAACATTGCATCGCAATCTGCTGTTACTTGTAAATGACTTACCTGTTCAAGTCACTCCCCCCCTGGCAAAGCCTGCGATTGGACAGACAACACGCAACAGACGAAGGATGAAAAGATCTACAGTTGCACACAGACAAACAGACATGTGTGATAGCTCTGAAAGCGGTTCAGAGAGTGATTGCTCGGGGTACTGGCTAAGAGCACCTGTTGGAAGGACTGTGAGTAGGGATCTGGACCATGAGCAACACCCTGCGTCTCAGTCATACCAGACCAAAGAACCTATTAGAGTGACAACAAACACAAAAAATGGACATTCACCTGTGCAGCCTATGGAAGACACACTGACTATGCCTGAGCATTCACCATCCCTCAGCATTGAACAGTCAGAAGAGGAAACTGGGAGAAAATGCTCCCACCTGCCATGTTCTCTGAGAGAGGAGATGGAAGAAATGCAAGTGGGTAGTGACAATCTATCTGAACCCAGAGGGTCGGGTGAGGAGTGTGAAACTCATTCGCAGTCTAACTTACACGTTCAACCACCGGGACATACTTCTACGGACATTAGAAGGTCTACCCGTCACAGGAAGCCACGACAGTTTCTGACTTATGAATCATTGGGTAAACCCTCAGTGCAGTCACATGCAGCAGTTAATCTAGTTGGGGAGCGCACAGCACCACAGTTACCTGCCACAACCATACCATTACACACTGTATTTCCATACCCACCATTGGCAATTGTGCCGCCTGTGTGTATGTCACAGTCACCAATGTACTGCACCCCAATACCATACTCACCATACCAGTGTCACGCATCACTGACCCCATCTGCATACACACCACCCCCACTGTTTGTTTCATAACTAGTTCTTGGACTGATAAGAGTTAATAAGAGAGTTTGAGAAACAAAGGTTAAAAATGTCATGATTTTGTGAATGTCGGGAGCCATTTTATTTTTGTCAGGGAGTGTGTGATACCCACTAATGTGTGATCACATTTATGTGAAATAATGTAAGTAATTTTAACAGGAAACTTGGTAACTACTCTGGGATATTTGTAGCGGACGCTCCATTTTTGTACCAGTAGGTGGCAGTGTGAGACCATGGTTTGGCCTGTTGTTAGCAGCCTGAAGCGCATGCTCCGCGCTGTTTTCTCATAATGGCGGAGTATTCAGGAACGGCAAGCCACGTCTCCCTGTCTGATCATTTCTTTCCTGTTTACAGGTTTGTATTGTGTCCGAAATAGAATATAACAGCAATCGCATCCATTATATAGCATAGATTAACCATTATGGTTGTAAACTGAAAGCGCACAACGTTGTGTAGTACAATAAATCAGACTTTTGTAAGTATTTGTTTCCAGCTTTAGCAGCATGCTATGGTTAGCATGTTAGTTTGGGTCACACACCTCCTTATGCTCTGTGATGTTAGTGATCGGCTCCACCGTTATTCTGTATTGTTTTAGTATCTTGTTTTCTGCCATAAAGTGTTTCCGTGAATTCAGTGCACATGTCAAGATGGTGCTGATGACGCCATTCTTTCAAACTATATGAGATTTATAGATTTGTCTTGCTAGGATTCGTTTACAAGGATATTGGTCATGTTGATGACGTTGGAATGTGTTAATTCCCTTTTTGTCTAATTGGTAACAGAACACATATGAAGAATGTGTGAGCTATGCTTAGGAATAACTAAATACACAGTTGTAATACTGTAAAAGTAATAAAAGGAGTGCATAGTTGTGAATTTGAATAAATAATGGCGGAGTATTCAGGAACGGCAAGCCACGTCTCCCTGTCTGATCATTTCTTTCCTGTTTACAGGACACATATATAGCTGTCCACAGGTGCTGCCACCCGGTACCTGTAACACCAGCACACCGATGTCATCCAATTAGTAAGGTGGGCAGTTTTAGTGTCGGATGAGCGGTGTTGGTCCAGTGGGGGTGCAGTGATTCCTGTGGGATGTGATGTGTGCGTGAATGATAAAAAAAATCACATATACACACACACACACACACACACACACACACATGTGATTACAGCCACAGGACTTAAACTGTGAAAGAATAAACTGAACAAACTTCAAGCTTCTTCTTCTACACTCTGAGACAGTTTGGCCTTAATTGGTGTTGTGGCCGACACACCGGGGTGACCGTAGTGCTAAAGACTGAATCAGTGCCACAACCGTGTAATTAAAAATATTTCTCAGTCACCTTACAATCATGGGATCTCAGGCAATGGGCACTACCATTATATAAGTACCACTTCTATTCTCCTGAAAATATTCATGACATTCATGAAGGTAAAAACAGAACTATTCATCTATTTGGATTTATCTTTTTAATTTATTTCTAATGTTTCTGTTCTAATAGTTTTGTGGATACAAAATAATATGACAGGACTTGAAGGAAAGTAACACATTTACTCTCATTTGGGGCGACTGAGGATGGATCAGATGAGTTTGCCACCTACCTTGTGTCCTCATACCTGGTGGTAATGGACAGCATGTTGCCTTATCAGCACTGGGGTCTTTTGTTTGATGGTTCCACAGTGCCTCCCTCTGGCCGTGATGAAGTATCACACCCCTCTGCTCTCTCTATTACAGGGAATGTCTAGAAAGCACAAACCTTTAATAATCACAGCTGAGATCATAAACTGTAGTTATCCTTCCTTCCTTTCCTTCTTCCTTCCTCTTAAGCACTTAAGGGTTGCTGGAGATGGCTTGAAGACTATCCCAGCTTTCACAAGGTAAAACTCAGGGTACACACTTTACAGTTCACCTCTCATGATCACATTCCCAATAGATGATTGTAATTCCCAAAAGAATCACCAATTAACCTAAAAAAGCAAGTTGTTGGACTGTGAGAGGGAGCCGGAGCACCCTCAGAGAACACAACATGCAAACAGCAGCCAGCAGATTCACATGGACGACCTTCTTGCTGTGAGGCAACAGTACCAACCACTGCACCACCGTGCTGACCTTAGAGTGCAGTTGTATGGTGGAAAATGTTACTGTGGATGCTTTAGATTATATTACATACAGAAAAAAGTACTGGTTTATTATTTTAGTGGGCAAGAGTCAAGACTGGATCTAAAGGATGTAAATGGAGAAGCACAGTGCATTTCTACTCAGTCTGAACACTCGACACAGCCTCATTCACCCAACTGCACACACATGATTAGGGGAAACTCAACGTTCAGTATCTTCTTTTTTTCATCAAAAGACTTTCTCTGTATCTCTGCTCTGTTTGTTTTTGACTTGAAACACTAAATAAAAGTTTTACTACACATCTGTCTCTATTGTTTAATCAGCAGCTGTAATACTAAACTGTCCACATTTAGTAGATTTAGAGATATTTATTTCACCACTTTTAGTTAATGATACTTTATAAACCTATTCTGCTGTTTAACAAAGACAGTATCATCATGTTTAAAGCACTTTTAAATCTGACAGCAGCACTCAGTTCTCCTGCACATGTGTGATCTTGGAGTGAACTGAAGGTTCAGATGCATCTCTCAGGTCCTGTGTGGAGACTTTGCTGGACTTTGTCTGTCTGTTAAAGATGTGATTTACAGATGCTATTCAGCTGGTGTAGATAGTGGGGGTTTAGGTCTGAAACATCTTCTTTTGTCCTCCATTCATCCAGTTTCATGAGATAAATGTTTGGTACAAGGACTGGACTGAAAAAAGACTGAAAAGAGAAACTTTGAAAGAGCTTTAGAAAGCCTGGAGGAAACGCAGTGCTTGTTTAATCAAATGTAATAATACACATTGTTTAAATGTCCCAAAGTAAAGAGATCTCTCTGTGAATCTTTAATTCGTCACCCTCTTGTGGCAGCAGCTGGCTACTGTTACTTGCACATGTGCATTGTGTTTTTTTACTACGTTATAATTTAATACAAAACCCTTTAATTAAATTAGTGAGTTGAAGTAATATATGAAATATTAGTGTTAGGTAAGTCCCAGAGTTCAGTTTATTGGACATTAGCTACATTTAATAAGAAGATATGAGATCCAAATATAAGCTTATGTCAACACATGTTCATTTTGATGAAGTTTACTGAACAAATTTGAATCATCACAACAACCAAAATGTTAGCAACACATCATAAAGTTTATTATTATAACTATGATAACCATGTTGTTGTACACTGTTGTGATAATTTGTCCAAGTGAAAAATCCCAGAAATGTCATGTGACAACCTCTTTGGCTTCCATAATCGTGACATCACGCCCATTTAGAATCTTACCACCACTTTGATCCTCTGATCCTTTGATCCTTAAACCCATAAATAGGAGTGAGAAGCAACAACTTTTAGTCCGTTATTTGCAGCATTTATGTTCGCAGCCTTCGATTGTTCATGACAGAGATTTAGAGTCTTACCACCAACGTGATCATTTGATCCTAAAACCGCCAAATAACGGTGAAAAACAACGACTTTTAGTCCATTACTGGCAGCATTTCTGTTTGCAGCCCTCAACTGTTCACCATTTAGAAACATTTGGATCCTGACTACAGACTCCAACATGTCTCAAGGTGAAGAACCAAAAAGTCAAGAAGTTGACCCCGGTGCTCTTCCCTGGGATGAACCAGAAGACCCTTACCTCTCCTCTCTTCCTTGGGATGAACAAGTTGAATTAGAGGAGAAGCGCTTGGCAGAAATGGAGAATGAAAATCTTCTTAACAGAGAGAAGATTGCGTTATTGATGGAGGAAAATGAGAGACAGAGCGCTCAATTAAAAAAAATGTCCTACCTGCTCCAAGAAAAGGAGAGTATTGTTGAGGAAAAACAGTGGGATATCAAAGACATGGAGGAAAGGAACCAAGAGCTCCAAGGAAAGCTGGATGAAGCTCTAGAAAAAATTAAAGAAATCCTCCAAGAGAAGAAACAACAGGACATGAGAGAAAGACAGATGCACGATCAACTCGAAAAGATGGAGATCAAATACAGAGTGGTAAAAGCAAGGGATGAAAAAAATCAGGAAACAAATAAAGAGGTTCTTCAAGAGAAAAGGCAGCAGCAGATCAAACAAAAGCGAATGGGCCGCGAGCTTAAGAACATCAAGAAACAAAATGACGAGCTGCAAGTAAAGCTTGATGAAGCTCTGCAAATAAATGAAGCGATCCTCGAAGAGAAAAACCAACAGGACATAAAGCAGCGAAACATGGAGAGCCAACTCCAACACATGGAGGGAAAAGACAGGATGCTGCAGGCAAGGCTTGAAAAAACAATGCACAAATATGACGAGTTGCTGCAAGAGAAAAAGCAACAGGAGATGAAACAAAAAGAATTAGATTGCAAGCTTCAGAACATGGAGAAAAACAATGAAGGCTTGCGAGTAAAGCTCGATGAAGCTTTACAAAAAAATACAGAAATCCTTGAAGTGAAAGAACAACTGGTCATAAACCAGGGAGAAATGCAGTGCCAGCTCCAAGGCATGGAAGGAAAATACAGAGCACTGCAGGCAATGCATTATGAAACACAGAACAAATATCAAGAGCTGTGTCAAGAGAAAGAACAACAGGACATAAAGCAGAACGAAGAAAAACTTCTTCTTGTCCAGGACTTTGAGAAGACAAAGCAAAAACTGCAAGAACTTGGCAACAAAATTAAGCACACAACAGCTGAACTGGAAGGAGAAAAGGAGAAAGTGCAAAAACAGGAGGCAACAGCTAAAGAACTAAAGAAAGGCTCAAAGAAGAACAAGCCAAATTAGAAGAAGTGGAAAAAATATGCAACAAACTTAAGAAGCAAAATACAGAAACAGTGGACGAGCTGAGATCCCTCATCCTAGAGAAAAAGGTTCTCATGGAAAAGCTCCTGGAAAAGAAGAAGAAACGCTTCCGCTTCTTCAGGAGGAAGGACACTCATGCTTTGTCTGGTTTTTCCACTGCTGATGTCACCTCGTCTTCCTCCACCTCTGTTCCATTGTAATTTTGACCTCCCCTCTCCTGCCCTCTCCCTCTCTCCTGACACCTTGACACCTCTCCCTCCCCTAGCTCCCTTGAACTCCTAACACCTGTCCCATCTCCCTCCCCCCTCTCTCTCTTTTCACCCTCACCCCCCAACCAGTCCCGACAGTTGACTGCCCCCTCTAGAGCCTGGTTCTGTCATAGGTTTCTTCCTTTAAAGGGAGTTTTTCCTATCCACCGTCGCCTAGTGCTTGCTCAGAGGGGATTGTTGGGGTTTTCTCTCCTCTATCTCTTTCCTCCTTTCTACCCCTTTCCTTGACACCCCCCCCCTTTCTATTTCCTCAATAATTTAATCCATATCCATCCATCCATCTTCATCCGCTTATCCGAGGCCGGGTCGCGGGGCAGCAGCCTAAGCAGAGAAGCCCAGACCTCCCTCTCCCCAGCCACCTCCTCCAGCTTATCCGGGGGAACACCAAGGCGTTCCCAGGCCAGCCGAGAGATATAATCTCTCCAGCGTGTCCTGGGTCTGCCCCGGGGCCTCCTCCCGGTGGACATGCCCGGAACACCTCACCCAGGAGGCGCCCAGGAGGCATCCTTGTCAGATGCCCGAACCACCTCAACTGGCTCCTTTCGATGTGGAGGAGCAGCGGCTCTACTCTGAGCCCCTCTCGGATGGCCGAACTTCTCACCATATCTCTAAGGGAGAGGCCAGCCACCCTTCGGAGGAAGCTCATTTCTGCCGCTTGTATCCGCGATCTCGTTCTTTCGGTCACTACCCACAGCTCGTGGCCATAGGTGAGGGTGGGGACGTAGATCGACCGGTAAATTGAGAGCTTCGCTTTTACACTCAGCTCCCTCTTCACCACGATGGACCGGTGCAGCGTCCGCATCACTGCAGCCGCAGCACCAATCCGTCTGTCGATCTCCGGCTCCCTTCTCCCATCACTCGCGAACAAGACCCCGAGATACTTGAACTCCTCCACTTGGGGCAGGAACTCATCCCCGACCCGGAGTGGGCACTCCACCCTTTTCCGGCTGAGAACCATGGCCTCAGATTTGGAGGTGCTGATCCTCATTCCCGCTGCTTCACACTCGGCTGCGAACCGTTCCAGTGTGAGCTGGAGGCCTTCACCCGATGAAGCCAACAGAACCACATCATCCGCAAAAAGCAGAGATGAGATTCTGAGGCCACCGAAGTGAAAGCCCTCCGCCACTTGGCTGCGCCTAGAAATCCTGTCCATAAAATTATGAACAGAACCGGTGACAAAGGGCAGCCCTGGCGGAGCCCATCACCCACCGGAAACAAGTCCGACTTATTGCCGGCGATGCGAACCAAACTCTTGCAACGGTTGTATAGGGATCGAATGGCCCGTAGCAATGGGCCAGACACCCCATACTCCCGCAACACCTCCCACAGGACACCCCGAGGGACACGGTCGAATGCCTTCTCCAAGTCCACAAAACACATGTGGACTGGTTGGGCAAACTCCCATGCACCCTCAAGTATCCTTGAGAGGATAAAGAGCTGGTCCAGTGTTCCGCGACCAGGACGAAAACCGCATTGTTCCTCCTGTATCCGAGGTTCGACTAACGGACGAACTCTCCTTTCCAGCACCCTGGCATAGACTTTCCCAGGGAGGCTGAGGAGTGTGATCCCCCTGTAGTTGGAACACACCCTCCGGTCTCCCTTCTTAAAGATGGGACCACCACCCCGGTCTGCCAGTCCAGGGATACTGCCCCTGATCTCCACGCAACATTGCAGAGGCGTGTCAACCAGGACAGCCCTACAACGTCCAGAGCCTTCAGGAACTTGGGGCGGACCTCATCAACACCAGGGGCTCTGCCACCAAGGAGTTGTTTAACTGCCTCAGTGACCTCGCCCCCGGAAATTGGCGGGTCATTCCCCTCATCCCCAGACTCTGCTTCCTCCTCGGAAGACGTGTCAGTGGGATTAAGGAGGTCCTCGAAGTATCCCTTCCACCGCCTGACAATTTTCTCAGTCGACGTCAGCAGCGCTCCGCCAGGACTATACACAGTGCAGGTAGAGCACCGCTTTCCCCTCCTGAGACGCCTGACGGTTTGCCAGAATCTCTTCGAGGCAGTCCGAAAGTCTTTTTCCATGGCCTCTCCGAACTCCTCCCACACCCGAGTTTTTGCTTCAGCCACTGCCCGAGCCGCATCCCGCTTGGCCTGTCGATACCTGTCGGCTGCCTCCGGAGTCCCACAGGCTAACCAAGCCCTATAGGACTCCTTCTTCAGCCTGGTGGCTCCCTTCACCTCTGGTGTCCACCATTTGGTTCGGGGATTACCACCACGGCAGGCACCAACCACCTTGCGGCCGCAGCTCAATGCAGCAGCTTCCGCAATGGAGACGCTGAACATGGTCCATTCGGACTCAATGTCCCCAGTCTCCCTCGGAATGCTGTTGAAGCTCTGCCGGAGGTGTGCGTTGAAGATCTCGCGGACTGGGGCCTCTGCTAGACGTTCCCAGCACACCCTCACTACACGTTTAGGTACACCGGGTCTGTCCAGCGTCCTCCCCCGCCACCTGATCCAACTCACCACCAGGTGGTGATCAGTTGACAGCTCAGCCCCTCTCTTCACCCGAGTGTCCAGAACATATGGTCGCAGGTCTGGTGATACGATTACAAAATCGATCATCGACCTGCGGCCTAGAGCGTCCTGGTGCCACGTGCACTTATGGACACTCTTATGTTCGAACAAGGTGTTCGTTATGGCCAAACTGTGATTTGCACAGAAGTCCAATAACAAAACACCGCTCGGGTTCAGATCAGGGAGGCCGTTCCTCCCAATCACGCCCCTCCAGGTCTCGCTGTCGTTACCCACGTGAGCATTGAAGTCTCCCAGCAGGACAACAGAGTCTCCAGGTGGGGCACCTTCCAGCACCCCGCCCAGAGACTCTAAGAAGGCTGGGTACTCTGAACTGCCACTCGGCGCATAAGCGCAGATGACAGTCAGGACCCGTTCCCCAACCCTGAGGCGCAGGGAACAACCCTCTCATCCACCGGGAAAAACCCCAACGTACTGGCGGCAAGCCGGGGGATATTAAAATACCCACCCCAGCCCGCCGCCTCTCACCAGGGGCAACTCCAGACTGAGACAGAGTCCAGCCCCTCTCCAGGAGACTGGTTCCAGAGCCCAGGCCATGCGTAGAGGTGAGCCCGACTATATCTAGCCGGTACCTCTCAACCTCACGCACTAACTCAGGCTCCTTCCCCACCAGAGAGGTGACATTCCATGTCCCTATTGCCAGTCTTGGAAGCGGGGATCGGTCCGCCAGGGCCTCCGCTCCTGGCCGCCGCCCGACACACAATGCACCCGACCCCTATGGCGCCTCCTGCGGGTGGTGGGCCTGCAGGAGGATGGGCCCATGTCTCCTCTTCGGGCTGTGCCCGGCCGGGCCCCATGGACTAAGGCCCGGCCACCAGACGCTCGCCCTCGGGCACCCTCCCCGGCCTGGCTCCAGGGTGGGGCCCCGGTAACCCTATCCCGGGCAGGGTAAACTGTTCCCTCGATGTTCTCTTCACAAGGGTCTTCTGAATCGCACTTTGTCTGGTCCCTCACCCAGGACCAATTTGCCATGGGAGACCCTACCAGGGGCAAAAGCCCCAGGCAACATAGCCCCTGGGATCCCTGGGACACACAAACCCCTCCACCACGATAAGGTAGCGATTCACGGAGGAGCATTTAATAATAAACACAATTGGCTGCATTTTAAATGTGTCTGATCAGTGTCTTCATTCAAGAATGAATTGTCTTTGTCACAGAGTCATGTGTATTTTGTGTTTTCCTCGGGCTGGTGATCCTCGCGGTCGTTCAGCCCAGGAGTCCAGATTATTCATGTTTTAATCACATTTAGTGTTACATTTTAGATCACCACAATAGGATATCCACAATTTAGGATTCAGGCATTTGTTTTAGTTCAATATTGTAATCATTCTGTGATTGAGTAGTTTACAGAACCAGCAGTTAGCAGCAATAACTTCAAATCAATGACATTTGCAAGCATTCCTTTATACACAGCATTTCAGTCAGGTTGAGGTCTGGACTTCCATGCTGTAGATTTGCTGCTGTGCTTGGGTCATTATCCTGTTGCATGGCCTAATTTAGAAGAAGCTTTATCTGTCGGACAGACAGCCTCACCTTTGACTCTAAAAAACTTTGGCATACAGAGGAGTTCGTTGACTGCAAGGTGCTCATTGCTTGTGTCTGCAGAAGAAGCTCAAATCACCACACTTGAACCAGCATATTTGACAGTGGGTTTGAGGTGTTTAAGTGTTTGAGTGTCTGAAATACTGACATGTGAACGCCAGAATATAATGGTGAGATTTTAATGCTGGTTAGATTGCATACAGACTGCACATTATAAGGTTTTACACTTTTGCATCTGTGACCATTCAAACACCAGACAGTACTGAATGTTTCTTCTTTCTTTGTGCAACTTTACAATCATAATGTCCATTTTGGGTTTTGGGTTTTTTAGGCAAAGAAGGGAAGTTTGATTTTTAATGATCAGTATCAGTGATTGATCACTACAGTGACACAATAAACTTGAATTATAACCATAATCCTGATTATCAGTCAATACAAAACACATTCAGAATTCATGTTTTCACAGATTTATTTTGATATTGCATCATATTTTAAGAGGAACATTCATTAGGCTTAAACAAAATCATACAAAAGAATTGTAACGCTTGCATATTGTTAACCTAGAAGCACTTTTAGTCTTTGTTAGGTTTATTGAAAAAGAATTTGGCAAACACCCTTTTTGAATGTCATGCTCTTGCAGGCTGCAGTAACATTTGAGTTTTGTAAGTGCAAAGGTCCATTCAAACAGGTGGTGACATTACAATCCTTGGTTTATGTACATTTTGGAGCTTGTCAACATTCAGCATTTCCAAAAGCAGAATAAAAACTTGAAAAAAAAATTCAGTAAGCTTGAGATATATTTACATGTACATTTATTTTCCTTTCTTTTGGTCACACAAATTCTGCCTCTGATGCTTCTGACTTCAGATGTTAGTAAAAAAAATATTGTTAATTGGGCAAACTGTTTTTTTAAACATATCAGGAGGTTTATTTTCCCTGACATCATCTAACACAGGTCCTTTGCAATACTGATAAAGTTTCTCTGTACTTTGCCACATTATATTACAGCAGATCTAGAAGTTGTATCTAAATGGCGATTCTCCGTTAATGAATTTGTATAAGGTCAAGTCCTGGATATTTACTAACTGTAACAACAAACCACTGCTTCCTACTGTATGCATTAATCTACAGCATCTACAAGACACCTTCCAACAAACAGCTACACTCTATGATCTCAGCTATGATAATTAAAGGTTTGTGCTTTCTAGACATTCCCTGTAATGGAAAGAGCAGAGGGGTGTGGACTTCATCACGGCCAGAAGGAGCACTGTGTAACCATCAAACAAAAGACCCCAGTGTTGATAAGGCAAGGTACTGTACGTTACCACAGGGTATGAGGATACAGGTAGGTGGCAAAATCATTCAATCCATCATCAGTCACCGCAAATCAGAATAATTTGTTACGTTCATTCAGGTCCTGATGTATTTTTATAGCTGCATAAAACTACTGAGGAAGATATTAACAAAAAAAAGATTAATCCAAATAGATTCAATTAAATGTCTCTTTTTTAACCCGTCATGAACTTCAGTGGTATTTTTAAGAGATAGTAGTAGTTATGAAAGGGTAGTACTTCAGAAAGTCTGAGATCCATGAGTGCAAGGCCATTCAGAAATAGTCACGATACATCTTGACCCCGCTCTAATTGTGAGTGAAACTATGAAGGTGTGGATATTTAACAGTTTATAAGGTCCTTTCTCTTTTTTTTTTTCCTTCTTGAATTTGTCTTTCAAGTGGAAGACATTTGATTTCAGACGGGACGATAAGGCACAGCCCTCACAAGCTCAGGTCGATGATGATGTGCTCAAAGATCTGCGTGTTTCCCTTGAAGCTTGAGGAAAAATAAAGTCCCTGCGGTCGGTAGATACCACGGTGAAAGAGCGTGGGGCTTGGATGTACACCTCCTTAAAGCGGTCAAGATTTTGTGGTCCTCATCCCACAGTAGATCTGTGAGAAGGTGTAGTCCGCTTCCCAGAGCCAGATAGTAACGTTCCTTGAAAGAGAACGGCTGGAGAATCATGGAGCCTCGAGAGGGCAAAGCTTGGATCTCAGCAAACTGTTTGTGCCCCAACGCAGAACTTTGGAATCACCGATATACCGCGTCATAGCCAGGTAGAGCTCTCCTTGATCCGGAAGTGTTTCACA
>NW_020327615.1:0-14162 GCF_001858045.2 Oreochromis niloticus
AGAGAGAAAGGCTTGTTATGGATGATCTCATTGTAAGATTTCAAATTCAATATATTTAGACTGGTTGACTGAATTGGATCTGTGTGTGTGTGTGTGTGTGTGTGACAGAGAGGAGAGAGAGAGAGAGAGAGGAGAGAGAGAGAGAGAGAGAAAGCCTTTTAGGGATGATCTCATTGTAAGATTCAAAATCAATATATTTAGACTGGTTGACTGAATTGGATCTTGTGTGTGTGTGTGTGTGTGTGTGTGTGACAGAGGAGAGAGAGAGAGAGAGACAAGAAAGCCTTTTTATGGGATGATCTCATTGTAAGATTTAAATTCAATATAGTTAGACTGGTTGACTGAATTTGATCCTGTGTGTCTGTCTGTGCATGTGTGTTACCATATGTGTACATATTTGTGGTTGTGTGACTGTTATACTTTTTTTTGCTGGTTTTTTTCTCATTTAAACAATTACATTTGAGGGACCCTTAGCATGTTCAGGATTTTTTCAGCTGTCCATTTTGCTTTTCCAATTTTTCTATTTAGGTTATTACTATTGTGCTAAGTCATAGCATTTCTCCTGCTTTCCAGCATTTGTGCTAAATACAGCATTTCTGCTAAATCATACTATTTCTTCTATTTCATCAGATTTGTGCTAAATATAGTGTTTCTGCTACAAAATAGTATTTCTGCCAAATATAGTATTTTTGATTAATTATAGTTTTCTACCAATCATAGTACAGTTTTACTGCTTTTTATATGGCTTCTGAGACAACCAATCATATCCGAGGGCTTGCACATTCAAATTTGCATATTGTTGCCTTCATGGCTTCCCAGCCAGCCAATCATATCTTAGGCCTTGCACATTCAAATTTGCATATTGGGGCAATCATGGCTTCTAAGACAACCAATCATCCATGTCATATATCTATGATATTTCATATTTTTATTTTAAATGGTCAACATTTCAAGATTCTCCCATGTCTTCTGAACACAACGTCTAAGAATGACCGTTGTAGCCCCTACGGTTAGGAATTTATGGCTGTTTGTTTGAGGGGAGTCCTCACTATGAGAAATAGACTGCAAAAATCCTGTCTCTCTCTGTGCTGTAAAAGCCTGCTCTTGGTGCACCAGTTTTGGCAGGAAAAAGCACACAGCCCCTCTGATTGGTGGATTCAAATTGAGAATCTCACAGCTGTTTGACTGACCTAGAAACATGCTGTTAACAGCCCCTGTTCACTTGCTGATGCTATGTGTGTGTGTGCGCGCGTGTGTGTGTGAGCCTGTGTGTGTGTGTGAGTGTTGAGTGTGTGTGTGTGTGTGTGTGTGTGTGTGAGTGAGAGAGAGAGAGAGAGAGAGAGAGAAAGACACACACAAAGCCCTTTTTAGGGCAGCATCTCATTGTTGGATAAAAATATAATATATTCAGACTGGTTGACTGGCATAGACCCTGTGTGTGTGTCTCTCTCTGTACATTTGTGTATCCATATTTGATTTTGTGTGTATTTGTTGATTTGTGTATCCATATTTGATTTTGTGTGTATCTGTTGGCTGTTCTTATTTGTATTTCTAAATGTATTTTTATTTTATTTTTTCACAGGTGAACAAAAATTAGTTTTGAGCAAACTTAACCATGTTCCTTTTTATTCAGCTTGTCATTTTACCTTTCCAATATTTTCACTTAAGTTATTACTATTCTGCTAAATCATAGTATCTGTTCTAAATCATTGTTATTGAGCTATATTGCAGGATTTCTGCTAAATCATAGTATTTCTACTATATTATATTTTTCTTTCTAAATATATCATTTCTGCTATAGAGTAGTATTTCTGTAATGTTTAAGAATGTTTGGCTAAATATATTCTTTCTGTTATCTTATACTATTTCTCCGAAATTCTTGTATTTTTGGGAAGTTATCGTGTTTCTGGTAAGTTACAATATTTCTGCTAAGTTCTGCTATGCTATTGTATTTCTGCCAAGTATTATGTTTCCTCTAAGATATTGCAGTTCTGCTAAGTTACTACATTTTAGCAACGTTCCTTTGCTTCTGCAAAGTTTTTACAAATTCTGCAACTTTTCAGCTTTTTCAGCTAGTTTCAGCTGACAGCTTCAGCGTTCCAGCATCCACACTGCATTTTCGCAGGAAATGCAAATTTTTCTAGTTATTATTATTCTTAGGACTTCCGTACACTTTTCGCCGTGGATCTACTTCCACAATTTTCAGCCGATTTTCACCGTTCAAATTTTAAACTATTCTGCTATTTCTGCTAATGTGGCTGTATCTTTGGTATTTTTTACTATTATACTTTTTAAAATATTAAGCTTTTTTCCTTTAATTTGTCCCATTGAAATGAATGGGAAACTTCCGCAATTCTGCTAAAACTTGCTTGTTTTTGAAACTTAACTACTTTTTCCTACTTTCACGTAGAACAACCATTCAAACTTTAAAATGTTCTCAAATTATTGGGCTATTCAGGAATAAATCAGCTTTTTCAAATCTTTTACCGTTTTACTTTTATGCCTCTTAAAGTTTTCAGTTGCAAAATTGTGATTTTTCACAAAATACATGCGTTGTTATGGTTGCTATGCAGTTGGTTCCAGTGTGCCACTGAAGTTTGCAGTCTTCTCTTCATGTCCGAACAACTTCTTGCTACTTGCTCAATTTTCACTCAACTTCCACAAATTATACATCAAAACGTTGGTATTTTTGCTGGCTTTCCGAAAATGTCACTATCATGGTTGTGAGATTTATAGAATTTTGGCAAATCTCCTCAGACCAACACAAAGTCTCAAAACTCTCCATAGAAAGTCAATGGAGAGCTTGTTCAAAATCACAGCTTGATTTCTGTAATGAGAGGCATATTCGAATCGTCATATCTCCTTAACGAAGCAAAGTTAAGACATAAGGCTTGTCCCAGTATATCTTCAGACACTCCTGACGCTCACAATTCAAGAATTTCTTTCTCACCTATTACCGTTCTGAAATGAGTTAGACTTGTTTGAGGGTAGGAAATTCATCGTTCGCTCAGATTTCTTCAGATTTCAAAGTCTGGAAATGAACCACTTTTTTCTCTCGTCATATCTTTTTAATGGATATCAACAGACACCTGAAAATTTCCAAGATTGTTCACCAAAGCCTGCTGTCTCTTACGGTGAAAGAATGATATCGATACTCCAAATAGATTTAGAGTTAGAAAGCGTTGTTTGAGGGGAAGTCAAGGCAGTTTTTGCTGCGCCTCTACTCAGTTATGGTGCATTACAAGTCAAATATCTTCAATAATTCATATTTTAATGATAAATTGTCAACACTGTAAGATTCCCCCATCTCTTCTGAACAAAACGGTGTAAGAATGACTGTTCTAGCCCCTACGGTTAGGAAATTATGGCCATTTGTTTGAGAGGAATCCTCACTATGAGAAATTCACTGCAGAAATCCTGTCTCTGTGCTCTGTGTGTGTAAAAACGGCTGCACCTGTTTTGGCGGGAAAAAGTGCACAGGCTCTCTGATTGGTGGATTCAAATTCAGCAGCTCCCAGGCTGCTTGACTGAGCTAGAAACTTACTTCTCTCTCCCTGTGTGTGTGTGTGTGTGTGTGTGTGTGTGTGTGTGTGTGTGTGTGTGTGTGTGTGACAGAGAGAGAGAAAGAGAGGGCGAGACAGAGTTTTTATGGGAGCATCTTATTGTATGATTTAAATTCAATATATTTAGACTGGTTGACTGAATTTGATCCTGTGTGTCTCTCTGTGCATGTGTGTTTCCATATGTTTCCATATTTGTGATTTTGTGAGTGTTACACTTTTTTTGCTGAGTTTTTTTTTTCATTTAACAAGTACATTTGAAGGACCCTTAGCATGTTCAGCATTTTTTCAGCTGTCCATTTTGCTTTTCCAATTTTTCTGTTTAAGTTGTTACTATTGTGCTGATTCATACTATTTCTGCTATTTTATAAGATTTGTGCTAAATATAGTATTTCTGCCCAATATAGTATTTCTGATTAATTATAGTTTTTCTACCAAATCATATTACAGTATTTCTGCTTTTTATACCATTTGTGCTTAATATAGTACTTCTGCTTTTTATAGGATTTGTGCTTAATACAGTATTTCTGCTAAATGTAGTATTTATGCTTAATCACACTATTACTATATATTTCTGCCAGCTTCCTAGCCAGCCAATCATATCTGAGGTCTGCCGTTTCTTCTCTCGTCATATCTCAGCGACGGATGTACAAAGAGCAATGAAAATCGCAGTCAAAGTACACCAAAGTCCGCTGATTCACCCAGTACAAGAATTATGGTTCTAGTCCACCTAGTTTTGGAGTTACACGACATTTTGTAACTCCAAAAAACGGCGCTCTTTGCCTCACACCGCGATCTAATTCTGACTGCTCATCACCCTGTTTCCCAAGAGCTCACTGTCTTTCCCAGTGGCGCAGCTGATAATGACACAGGTCTGCAAACAGAGGTCGCAGGTTCAACTCCACCTTGGACAACACGTTTTTTGCCCTACAAATTAATACACTATCACAGACAAGTAATTCATATTCATCATTTATTACAATTCTCAAAACTTTTTACCAGCTTTTCTAATATGGACCTCACATTCTTCTTAACACTCCATGGCACAAATACTCTTCCCTTTAGGCTCTGTGAATGTGTGTGTGTATCAATATTTCTCCCATTTTAAAGTATTACTCCTCCATAATTGGATTTCTCTTAAATCAAAGTACTTTTACTACATCTTAGTACTTCTGCTCAATCATAGTATTTCTGCTAAATCATAGTAATTTTGCCAAATCATGGTTTTTGTGCCAAATCATCAGAATCGTGTTTATTGGCCAAGTATATGTGCAGACAAATACAAGGAATTTGGTTCCGGTAGATGGTGGCTCTCGAGCACAGCAATGTAAATCTCACAACACCACACACACACACACACACGCACCCACACACACACGTATCTATATATACATTGCACATGCATACACATACATACACAAAGCTGTGTAAACCAACTATAAATAACTAATCTAAACGTATATACATAAAAGACAGAAATGAAATGAGGTGGAATGAATACTACAGAATGTACATAAGGTGCAGTTGCAGTCTGGCAGTGGGAGCAGTGTGACAGTTCAACTGTTTAGAAGGGAGATGGCGAGGGGAAAGAAACTGTTCCTGTGTCGGGTGGTCCTGGTCTGCAGGCTTCTGTACCGTCTGCCAGAGGGCAGCAGATCAAAAAGTCTGTGTCCAGGGTGTGAGGGGTCTGTGATGATTTTCCCTGCCCGTTTCCTGGTTCTTGAGAGGTACAGATCCTGGATGGAGGGCAGGGGGGCGCCGATGATCCTTTCTGCTGCCCGTACAGTCCGCTGCAGTCTGCACCTGTCCTGTTTAGTGGCTGCACCATACCAGACTGTGATGGAGGAGCACAGGACAGACTCAATGGCTGTGTCCCAATTCAGGGTATGCACGCTTGAAGTACGCATTTCAAGTGCGATTACGTCACCGCCACGCGACGACGGCTGTCCCAATTCAAAGTGTACTTCAAATGCATACTCCAAATGCTCCGTCGATTTCCCCAAATATCAAGCGTGGTCCGGTGCACGCTTCGTGGCCCCATATATCCCACAATCCATAGCGCGGCGGTGGGTGTGGATAATTTTGCCGCAAAATACGGCAGAAGGGTGCGGCCGAAGAGTGAACTGTCAAAAGTAAGTACTGAATATTATGTCACTTATTTATGTGCGAATATTTAAGAACATTAAAACATTACTGTTGGCCACATGTCGGCAAAGTTATGTGACATTAGTGATGTTTGTACTTTCAGCGGTAACTTGGTTTTAAAGCCTCTACTTCTAAATATATATACATATATATATAGTTGACCTTAATCTTACAGAGAATGTGATGGTTTTATGGATAATTAAAGTCAGTCATATATCCACAAACACAACAAGCTGAAAGTCAGTGATGCTGCTCGGTTTGCAGTCCTGAATATGACGGCACAAGCAGGATTCACTGCACTGTTAATGTTAGCTATGTTATATTGCTGCCTCTGTTCGGTGGTGTCGAGCCAAACGGACTTTAACGTGTGTTTGAACGAGCTGACGGTTCACTCGTTAAGCTGAAAGAAAGATGCTTTAATGACAGGAGTCACACATGTGTCCACTGGACCATCTAGAACTCTTCTTGTTTAGCACTCGTAATAACACAAACACTAAATCCTCCTTCTCTTGTGCTGTTTTGTAGCAGTGTGTACACCTGAGACTGTCACCTGTCTGTCTGTCCTGCACTCTCTCTCTGTTTCTCTCTCTCTGATTGTGGAATAAAAGTATGAACATGTATTTATAAGTTACACTTGTGTTTGAATCCTGCAGCTTATCACACATTTGATTTCCATGTGTGACAACTACAAGTGTCCAGAGTGAGGACAGACTGAGGGACCCACTGCTGCACATCATCTGTGAGGCTTTGCACCCCTGATGATCCACCAGGACAAACTCAGGAGTGTGTGAGGAAGAGGAGGAGGAAGAGCCAGCAGCAGCTGACAGATGGAGAGAATAGACAGACTGTTCCCTGTTTGTGAAGGACTGCTAGAAAAGTTTAAAATAACTAATTGTCTGTCCTGAATCAGTCTTATTAGGTAATGTTCAAATAATTTGATCATTCCAGTGTTTTCAGTGTGGGAGAAAGTACTCAGGGCCTTCAAGTTACACACTATGAAAGGCAGCAACAAGTTTAATATTCAGAAACCTAAAGTATGTATCAGCAGCAGAATGGAGCTAAAGATAAATGTTTGTTTCAGTTCTATGAAGCTTTGAGTATTTTGGATTAGTAGCACTGCTGTGTTTGTTGCATCATATTGCTGTAATTGTTTATATGCTTTATATATTCTGAGGTAAGTTGATCTATAGTGTTACATCATATTCTATAAGGATGTTATGTGTTTGTGTACTTTCTGCCCAGTTTGGCCCATTTAGCAGAAGTCAGCCTGTTTAAGGCTCTGATATCTATTCTGTATGACTTAAAGCAGTTATGACATGGTCTGATTTTCTCACCCAATAAAGGAATATTTCATATACCAGTCTGATCTTCATTCTATTAGAAACGGTTATCACAGCTCGTACATTTTCTTTTTACACATATATATAAGCATTGAGCCAAATTTAGTAATGCCAACATATTGAAAGAACAATGTTTGTCTCTTATATATAATACATCTGTATATACACTGTCAGAGATACTTGTCTTTGAGTGAAGATTTAAGGTGATAGGAAATATAAATAACTGCTACTTGCATCTTTTACCCAGAGTTCAAGCTCATATATATATACACATATGTATATACGTATGTATATACGGATGGATGGATAGATGGATATAGATATAGATATATAGATATAGAGAGATAGAGATATATATCTATATCTATATATATAGATATAGATATATATAGATATATTCTGACAATACATATAATATTGTCCATATTATATTAACATTACCACAGTGAGATGACTTTAGTCTCATGAACAACATTAGCTAATTATTATTTACTAACTAATATTGAAATGACTTCAGTACAGAAATGAAGCCCAACTATCATGTTTTAATTCAATTCAATTCAATTCAATTTTATTTATATAGCGCCAAATCACAACAAAAGTCGCCTCAAGGCGCTTTATATTGTACAGTAGATAGCACAATAATAAATACAGAGAAAAACCCAACAATCATATGACCCCCTATGAGCAAGCAGTCCTGTGGTCTCAACTAAGTGATGTCATGACAAAAATGAATGACCAACAAAACATTTTTTCTCCTTCATTTCTGTCACACAAAGCTGTATGAAACATTTCTCGCGGTTAGTATCATGGTTGCTAGGCAACCTGAACAGCGCGACGAAGGCTAGACCGTCCCATTTCACAAGCCTCTCACTTCCGCACTTCCCATACTTGTAGTACGCACCGTACGTAGTACGCGTAGTGTGCGTACTTCAAGCGTGCATACCCTGAATTGGGACACAGCCAATGACTGCAGTGTAGAACTGGATCAGCAGCTCCTGTGGAAGACTGTACTTCCCCAGTTGTCTCAGGAAGTCCGCTGATTCACCCAGTACAAGAATTATGCTTCTAGTCAACCTAGTTTTTGAGTTACACGACGTTTTGTAACTCCAAAAAACGGCGCTCTTTCCTCTCACCGCGATCTACTTCTGACTGCTCATCACCCTGTTTCCCAAGAGCTCACTGTCTTTCCCAGTGGCGCAGCTGGTAAGGAAATTATAGCCATTTGTTTGAGAGGAGTCCTCACTATGAAAAATAGACTGCACAAATCCTGTCTCTGTGCTGCGTGTGTAAAAACAGGTGCACCTGTTTTGGCGAAAAGTACATAGCCTTTCTGATTGGTGGATTCAAATTAAGCAGCTCCAGGCTTTTTGACCTACCTAAAAACATACAGGAAACACTGTATGTACAGCCCCTGTTTGTTCACTTGCTTCTGCTGCTGCTGCGTGTGTGTGTGTGTGTGTGTGTGTGTATGACAGAGAGAGAGAGAGAGAGAGAACCTTTTTATGGGTGTATCTTATTGTGTGATTTAAAATCAATATATTTACACTGGTTGATTGAATTGGATCCTGTGTGTGTCTCTGTGCATGTGTGTTTCCATATATGGGGGCGATCGTGGCTCAAGAGTTGGGAGTGAATGGGTGAATGACTGGATATGTAAAGAGCTTTGGGGTCCTTAGGGACCATAAAAGCGCTATATAAATACAGGCCATTTACCATGTCCATATTTGTAATTGTGCAAGTTATTACTATTATGCTAAATTACAGTATTTCTGCTACTTTTCGGTATTTGTGCTAAATACAGTATTTCTGCTAAATCTTAGTATTATTGCTTAATCATATTATTTGAGCAAAATCATAGTATTTGAGCATATTCTTTCTATTTGTGCCATAGCATAGTATATTTGCTGAATTACAGCATTTCTGCTATGTTGTAGTATTTGTCCTAAATCACAGTATTTGTGCAATGTTTAGGTATTTTTGTTTAAATAAAGTATCTATGTAATCTTGTACCATGTTTGCTAAAATCCTGTATTTCTGAAAAGTTATCTTGTTTCTGCTAAGTTACAATATTTATTCTAATTTCTGCTGCTAAGTTCTGCTATGTTATTGTATTTCTGCCAAGTATTATGGTTTCTTTATGTTATTGCAGTTCTGCTAAGTACTTACATTTTTGCTAAGTTCTTATGCTTCTGCAAAGTTATTACAATTTTTTGCAAAGGTTTTACAATTTCTGCAACTTTTCAACTTTTTCAGCTAGTTTCAGCTGACAGCTTCAGCTTTACAGCATCCACACTGCATTTTCGCAGGAAATGCAAATTTTTCTAGTTGTGTGGATGCTGGAGGCATCCACACTATTGAGTTCTGTTTCTCTTATTCTTTATTATTATTATTGTGTGGATGCTGGAGGCATCCACACTATTGAGTTCCTGTTCTCTTTATTCTTTATTGTGTGGATGCTGGAGGCATCCACACTATTGAGTTCCTGTTTCTCTTTATTCTTTATTGTGTGGATGCTGGAGCATCCACACTATTGAGTTCCTGTTTCTCTTTATTCTTTATTATTATTATTATTATTATTATTCCGGGTGTTTCCGTACGTTTTTCGCCGTGGATCTACTTCCACAATTTTCAGCCGATTTTCACCGTTCAAATTTTAAACTATTCTGCTATTTTTGCTCTTTCCGGCAATATCTTTTGGTATTTTATACTATTATACTTTTTAAAATATTACGTTTTTTTCCTTTAATTTGTCCCATTGAAATGAATGGGAAAGTTCTGCAATTCTGCTAAAACTTGCTTGTTTTTGAAACTTAACTACTTTTTCCTACTTTCACCTAGAACAACCATTCAAACTTTAAAATGTTCTCAAATTATTGGGCTATTCAGGAATAAATCAGCTTTTTCAAATCTTTTACCGTTTTACTTTTATGCCTCTTAAAGTTTTGAGTTGCAAAATTGTGATTTTTCAGAAAATACATGCGTTGTTATGGTTGCTATGCACTTGGCTTTCAGTGTGCCACTGTAGGTTTCGCAGTCTTCTCTTCATGTCCGAACAACTTCTTGCTACTTGCCCAATTTTAACTCAACTTCCACAAATTATACATCAAAACGTAGGTATTTTTGCTGGCTTTCAGAAAATGTCACCATCATTGTTGTGAGATTTATAGAATTTTGGCAAATCTCCTCAGACCAACACAAAGTCGCAAAACTCTCCATAGAAAGTCAATGGAGAGTTTGTTCAAAATCACCGCTTGATTTCTGTAATGAGAGGCATATTCGAATCGTCATATTTCCTTAACGAAGCAAAGTTAAGACATAAGGCTTGTCCCGGTATATCTTCAGACACTCCTGACGCTCACAATTCAAGAATTTCTTTCTCACCTATTACCGTTCTGAAATGAGTTAGACTTGTTTGAGGGTAGGAAATTCGTCGTTCGCTCAGATTTCTTCAGATTTCACACTCTGGAAATGAACCACTTTTTTCTCTCGTCATATCTTTTTAATGGATATCAACAGAGACCTGAAAATTTCCAAGATTGTTCACCAAAGCCTGCTGTCTCTTACGGTGAAAGAATGATATCGATACTCCAAATAGATTTAGAGTTAGAAAGCGTTGTTTGAGGGGAAGTCAAGGCAGTTTTTGCTTTGTTCTACTCAGTTATGGTGCATTACAAGTCTAATATCTTTAATAATTCATATTTTAATGATAAATTGTCAACACTTTAAGATTCCCCCATCTCTTCTGAACAAAACGGTGTAAGAATGACTGTTCTAGCCCCTACGGTTAGGAAATTATGGCCATTTGTTTGAGGGGAATCCTTACTATGAGAAATTCACTGCAGAAATCCTGTCTCTGTGCTCTGTGTGTGTAAAAACGGCTGCACCTGTTTTGGCGGGAAAAAGTACACAGCCTCTCTGATTGGTGGATTCAAATTTAGCAGCTCCCAGGCTGCTTGACTGACCTAGAAATTTGCTCCTCTCTCCCTGTGTGTGTGTGTGTGTGTGTGTGTGTGTGTGTGTGTGTGTGTGTGTGAGACAGAGAGAGAGAGAGAGAGAGAGAAAGCCTTTTTATGGGATCATCTCATTGTAAGATTCAAACTCAATATATTTAGACTGGTTGACTGAATTTGATCCTGTGTGTGTCTCTCTGTGCATGTGTGTTTCCATATGTGTCCATATTTGTGATTGTGTGACTGTTATACTTTTTTTTGCTGATTTTTTTTCATTTAACAATTACATTTGAAGGATCCTTAGCATGTTCAGCATTTTTTCAGCTGTCCATTTTGCTTTTCCAGTTTTTCTGTTTAAGTTATTAGTATTGTGCTGAATCATATTATTTCTGCTACTTTATAACATTTGTGCTAAATATAGTATTTCTGCCAAATTGAGTATTTCTGATTAATTATAGTTCTTCTACCAAATCATAGTACAGTATTTTTGCTTTTTTATAGGATTTTTATAGGATATTTATATTGCTTAATATAGTATTTCTGCTTTTTATAGGATTTGTGCTTAATATAGTATTTTTGCTTGTTATAGGATTTTTTGCTTAATACAGTATTTCTGCTAAATGTAGTATTTATGCTTAATCATACTATTTCTATATATTTTTGCCAGGTCCTCTGTGAGGACTGAGACATTCAAATTTACATATCAGGGCCTGCACGGCTTCCCAGCCAGCCAATCATATCTGAAGTCTGCCGTTTCTTCTCTCGTCATATCTCAGCGACAGATGTACAAAGAGGAATGAAAATCGCAGTCAAAGTACACCAAAGTCCGCTGATTCACCCAGTACAAGAATTATGCTTCTAGTCCACCTAGTTTTTGAGTTACACGACGTTTTGTAACTCCAAAAAACGGTGCTCTTTGCATCTCACCGCGATCTAATTCTGACTGCTCATCACCCTGTTTCCCAAGAGCTCACTGTCTTTCCCAGTGGCGCAGCTGGTAATGACACAGGTCTGCAACCCAAAGGTCGTGGGTTCAATTACACCTTGGTCAATATGTTTTTTTTCCCTACAAATTAATACACTATCACAGACCACTAATTCATATTCATCATTTATTACAATTCTGCAAACTTTTATGATTTTACCAGCTTTTCTAATATGGACCTCAGATTCTTCTTAACACTCCATGGCACAAATACTGTTCCCTTTAGGCTCTGTGAATGTGTGTGTGTATCAATATTTCTCCCATTTTAAAGTATTACTCCTCCATAATTGGATTTCTCTTAAATCAAAGTACTTTTACTACATCTTAGTGCTTCTGCTCAATCATAGTATTTCTGCTAAATCATAGTATTTTTGCCAAATCATCAGAATCGTGTTTATTGGCCAAGTATATGTGCAGACAAATGCAAGGAATTTGGTTCCGGTAGATGGTGGCTCTCGACCACAGCAATGTAAATCTCACACACACACACACACACACACGCACACACACACACGCGCACACACACACACACATATCTACATATACATTACACATGCATACACATACATACACAAAGCTGTGTAAACCAACTATAAATAACTAATCTAAACGTATATACATAAAATACAGAAATGAAATGAGGTGGAATGAATACTACAGAATGTACATAAGGTGCAGTTACAGTCTCGCAGTGGGAGCAGTGTGACAGTTCAACTGTTTAGAAGGGAGATGGCGAGGGGAAAGAAACTGTTCCTGTGTCGGGTGGTCCTGGTCTGCAGGCTTCTGTGCCGTCTGCCAGAGGGCAGCAGATCAAAAAGTCTGTGTCCAGGGTGTGAGGGGTCTGTGATGATTTTCCCTGCCCGTTTCCTGGTTCTTGAGAGGTACAGATCCTGGATGGAGGGCAGGGGGGCGCCGATGATCCTTTCTGCTGCCCGTACAGTCCGCTGCAGTCTGCACCTGTCCTGTTTAGTGGCTGCACCATACCAGACTGTGATGGAGGAGCACAGGACAGACTCAATGACTGCAGTGTAGAACTGGATCAGCAGCTCCTGTGGAAGACTGTACTTCCCCAGTTGTCTCAGGAAGTACATCCTCTGCTGGGTCTTTTTGAGGATGGAGTTGATGTTGGTCTCCCACTTCAGGTCCTGGGAGATGGTGGTACCCAGCAACTTGAAGATCTCCACAGTCGACACAGGGCTGTCTGATATGATGAGGGGGGGCAGAGTTGAGGGATGTCTCCTGAAGTCCACTGTCATCTCTACAGTTTTAAGAGTGTTCAGCTCCAGATTGTGCTGACTGCACCAGAGTACCAGTCGCTCAACTCATCATAACATTTGTGTTATGTTATAGTATTACTACTAAGTGGAGGAATTTCTGTCATGTTACAGTATATGTGCTGATTACAGTATTTCTGCCAAATATAGTATTTCTGATTAATTATAGTTTTTTTTACCAAATCATAGTACAGTATTTTTGCTTTTTATAGGATTTTTATATTGCTTAATATATTATTTTTGCTTTTTATAGGATTTGTGCTTAATACAGTCCATCCATCCGCTTCCGCTTATCCTTTTCAGGGTCGCGGGAGCCTATCCCAGCTATCGTAGGGCGAGAGGCGGGGTACAGGTCGCCAGTCTGTCGCAGGGCCAACACACAAGGACAGACAACCATTCACACTCACATTCACTCGCACATTCACACCTAACGACAATTTGGATTATCCAATTAACCTATCCCCACAAGCTGCATGTCTTTGGACAGTGGGAGGAAGCCAGAGTACCCAGAGGGAATCCACACAAACATGGAGAGAACATGCAAACTCCACACAGAAAGACCCCGGCCTGATGGTGGAATTGAACTCAGGACATTCTTGCTGTGCGGCAACAGTGCTAACCACCGTGCCGCTTAATACAGTATTTCTGCTAAATGTAGTATTTATGCTTAATCATACTATTTCTATATATTTTTGCCAGGTCCTCTGTGAGGACTGAGACATTCAAATTTACATATCAGGGCCTGCACGGCTTCCCAGCCAGCCAATCATATCTGAGGTCTGCCGTTTCTTCTCTCGTCATATCTCAGCGACAGATGTACAAAGAGCAATGAAAATCGCAGTCAAAGTACACCAAAGTCCGCTGATTCACCCAGTGCAAGAATTATGCTTCTAGTCCACCTAGTT
>NW_020327616.1:0-13441 GCF_001858045.2 Oreochromis niloticus
TCGCACAAAACTAATTTTTGTTCACCTGTGAAAAAATAAAATAAAAATACATTTAGAAATACAAATAAGAACAGCCAACAGATACACACAAAATCAAATATGGATACACAAATGTACAGAGAGAGACACACACACAGGGTCTATGCCAGTCAACCAGTCTGAATATATTATATTTTTATCCAACAATGAGATGCTGCCCTAAAAAGGGTCTTTGTGTGTGTCTTTCTCTCTCTCTCTCTCTCTCTCTCTCTTACACACACACACACACACACACACACACACACACACACACACACTTAGGCTCACACACACACACACACACACAGCATCAGCAAGTGAACAGGGGCTGTTAACAGCATGTTTCTAGGTCAGTCAAACAGCTGTGAGATTCTCAATTTGAATCCACCAATCAGAGGGGCTGTGTGCTTTTTCCTGCCAAAACTGGTGCACCAAGTGCGGGCTTTTACAGCACAGAGAGAGACAGGATTTTTGCAGTCTATTTCTCATAGTGAGGACTCCCCTCAAACAAACAGCCATAAATTCCTAACTGTAGGGGCTAAAATGGTCATTCTTAGACCGTTGTGTTCAGAAGACATGGGAGAATCTTGAAATGTTGACCATTTAAAATAAAAATATGAAATATCATAGATATATGACATAGATGATTGGTTGTCTTAGAAGCCATGAAGGCCCCAATATGCAAATTTGAATGTGCAAGGCCTCAGATATGATTGGCTGGCTGGGAAGCCATGAAGGCAACAATATGCAAATTTGAATGTGCCAGCCCTCAGATATGATTGGTTGTCTTAGAAGCCATGAATGCCCCAATATGCAAATTTGAATGTGCAAACCCTCAGATATGATTGGTTGTCTTAGAAGCCATATAAAAAGCAGTAAAACTATACTATGATTTGGTAGAAAAACTATAATTAATCAAAAATACTATATTTGGCAGAAATACTATTTTTTTTTAGCAGAAACACTATATTTAGCACAAATCTTATGAAATAGCAGAAATAGTATTATTTAGGAGAAATGCTGTATTTAGCACAAATAGTGAAAAGCAGCAGAAATGCTATGACTTAGCACAATAGTAATAACTTAAATAGAAAAATTGGAAAAGCAAAATGAATAGCTGAAAAAATGCTGAACATTCTAAGGGTCCCTCAAATATACTTGTTAAATGAAAAAAAATCGGCAAAAAAATATATAACAGCCACACAATCACAAATATGGACACATATGGAAACACACATGCACAGAGAGACACACACAGGATCAAATTCAGTCAACCAGTCTAAATATATTGAATTTAAATCATACAATAAGATGCTCCCATAAAAACTCTCTCTCGCCCTCTCTTTCTCTCTCTCTCTGTCACACACACACACACACACACACACACACACTAGCAGCAGCAGCAGCAGCAAAACAGCCTGGGAGCTGCTGAATTTGAATCCACCAATCAGAGAGGCTGTGTACTTTTTCCCGCCACAACAGGTGCACCTGTTTTTACACACACGCAGCACAGAGACATGATTTGTGCTGTCTATTTTTCATAGTGAGGATTCCCCTCAAACAAATGGCTATAATTTCCTAACCGTAGGGGCTAGAACAGTCATTCTTACACCGTTTTGTTCAGAAGCGATGGGGAAATCTTAAAGTGTTGACAATTTATCATTAAAATATGAATTATTGAAGATATTTGACTTCTAATGCACCATAACTGAGTAGAGGCAAAGCGAAAACTGCCTTGACCTGCCCTCAAACAAAGCTTTGTAACTCTAAATCTATTTGGAGTATCGATATCATTCTTTCACCATAAGAGACAGCAGGCTTTGGTGAACAGTCATGGAAATTTTCAGGTCTGTGTGGAAATCCATCAAAAAGATATGACGAGAGAAAAAAGTGCCTCATTTCCAGAGTTTGAAATCTGAAGAAATCTGAGCGAGCGATGAATTTCCTACCCTCAAACAAACCCAATTCATGGCCAAATGGTAATAGGTGAGAAAGAAATTCTTGAATTGTGAGCGTCAGGAGTGTCTGAAGATATATTGGCACAAGCCTCATGTCTTAACTTCGCTGCGTTAAGGAGATATGACGATTTGAAAATGCCTCTCATTAGAGAAATCCAGCGGTGATTTTGAACAAGCTCTCCATTGACTTTCTATGCAGTTTCCAGACTTTGTGTTGGTCTGAGGAGATTTGCCAAAATTCTATTAAACAGAAATACTGTAATCAGCACATATACTGTAACATGACAGAAATTCCTCCACTTAGTAGTAATACTATAACATAACACAAACGTTATGATTTGGCACAAAAACCATGATTTGGCAAAATACTATGATTTAACAGAAATACAATTATGGAGGAGTAATACTTTAAAATGGGAGAAATATTGATACACACACACATACACATAGCCTAAAGGGAACAGTATTTGTGCCATGGAGTGTTAAGAAGAATCTGAGGTCCATATTAGAAAAGCTGCTAAAATCATAAAAGTTTGCAGAATTGTAATAAATGATGAATATGAATTAGTGCTCTGTGATAGTGTAGTAAATTGTAGGTAAAAAAACATGTTGACCAAGGTGGAATTGAACCCACGACCTTTGGGTTGCAGACCTGTGTCATTACAAACTGTGCCACTGGGAAAGAGAACGAGCGCCTGGAAAACAGGGTGATGAGCAGTCAGAATTAGATCGTGGTGACAGGCAAAGAGCGCCGTTTTTTGAAGTTACAAAACGTCGTGTAACTCAAAAACTAGGTGGACTAGAAGCATAATTCTTGTACTGGGTGAATCAGCGGACTTTGGTGTACTTTGACTGCGATTTTCATTGCTCTTTGTACATCCGTCGCTGAGATATGACGAGAGAAGAAAGGGCAGACCTCAGATATGATTGGCTGGCTGGGAAGCCGTGCAGGCCCTGATATGTAAATTTGAATGTCTCAGTCCTCACAGAGGACCTGGCAAAAATATATAGAAATAGTATGATTAAGCATAAATACTACATTTAGCAGAAATACTGTATTAAGCACAAATCCTATAAAAAGCAAAAAATACTATATTAAGCACAAATCTTATAAAATAGCAGAAATAATATGATTTAGCACAATAGTAATAACTTAAACAGAAAAATTGGAAAAGCAAAATGGACAGCTGAAAAAATGCTGAACATGCTAAGGATCCTTCAAATGTAATTGTTAAATGAAAAAAAATCAGCAAAAAAAAGTATAACAGTCACACAATCACAAATATGTACACATATGGAAACACACATGCACAGACAGACACACACAGGATCAAATTCAGTCAACCAGTCTAAATATATTGAATTTGAATCTTACAATGAGATGATCCCATAAAAAGGCTTTCTCTCTCTCTCTCTCTCTCTCTGTCACACACACACACACACACACACACACACACACACAGGGAGAGAAGAGCAACTTTCTAGGTCAGTCAAGCAGCCTGGGAGCTGCTAAATTTGAATCCACCAATCAGAGAGGCTGTGTACTTTTTCCCGCCAAAACAGGTGCAGCCGTTTTTACACACACAGAGCACAGAGACAGGATTTCTGCAGTGAATTTCTCATAGTGAGGATTCCTCTCAAACAAATGGCCATAATTTCCTAACCGTAGGGGCTAGAACGGTCATTCTTACACCGTTTTGTTCAGAAGAGATGGGGGAATCTTACAGTGTTGACAATTTATCATTACAATATGAATTATTGAAGCTATTTGACTTATAATGCAGCATAACTGAGTAGAGGCAAAGCGAAAAGTGCCTTGACTTGCCCTCAAACAACGCTTTCTAACTCTAAATCTATTTGGAGTATAGATATCATTGTTTCACCGTAAGACACAGCAGGCTTTGGTGAACAGTCATGGAAATTTTCAGGTCTCTGTGGAAATCTATCAAAAGATATGACGAGAGAAAAAAGTGGTTCATTTCCAGAGTTTGAAATCTGAAGAAATCTGAGTGAGGGACAAATTTCCTACTCTCAAACAAACCCAATTCATGGCCAAATGGTAATACATGAGAAAAAAATTCTTGAATTGTGAGCGTCAGGAGTGTCTGAAGATATACCGGGAGAAGCCTCATGTTTTAACTTCACTTCGTTGAGGAGATATGGCGATTCGAATATGCCTCTCATTACAGAAATCAAGCGGTGATTTTGAACAAACTCTCCATTGACTTTCTATGGAGAGTTTTCCGACTTTGTGTTGGTCTGAGGAGATTTGCCAAAATTCTATAAATCTCACAACAATGATGGTGACATTTTCTGAAAGCCAGCAAAAATACCTACATTTTGATGTATAAATTGTGGAAGTTGAGTGAAAATTGATCAAGTAGCAAGAAGTTGTTCGGAAATGAAGAGAAGACTGCGAAACCTACAGTGGCACACTGGAAATCAAGTGCATAGCAACCATAACAACGCATGTATTTTGTGAAAAATCACAAAGATGAAACTCAAAACTTGAAGAGGGATAAGATGAAAATGGTAACAGATATGAAAAAGCTGAATCAGACAAGAATAGCCCAATAATTTGTGAACATTTTAAAGTTTGAATGGTTATTCTAGGCGAAAGTATGAGGAAGTAGTTCAGTTTCAAAAACAAGTAAGTTTTAGCAGAATTGCAGAAGTTTCCCATTCATTTCAATGGGACAAATTAAAGGAAAAAGCTTAATATTTTAAAAAGTATAATAGTATAAAATACCAAAAGATATAGCCGGAAAGGGAAAAATTAGCAGAATAGTTTAAAATTTGAACGGTGAAAATCGGCTGAAAATTGTGGAAGTAGATCCACGGCGAAAAACGTACGGAAACACCCGGAATAATAATAATAAAGAATAAAGAGAAACAGGAACTCAATAGTGTGGATGCTTAATCAGCATCCACACAATAACTAGAAAAATTTGCATTTCCTGCGAAAATGCAGTGTGGATGCTGGAACGCTGAAGCTGTCAGCTGAAACTAGCTGAAAAAGCTGAAAAGTTGCAGAAATTGTAAAAACTTTGCAGAAGCAAAGGAACGTTGCTAAAATGTAGTAACTTAGCAGAACTGCAATATCTTAGAGGAAACATAATACTTGGCAGAAATACAATAGCATAGATATTGTAATATATTGTAACTTAGCAGAAATATTGTAACTTACCAGAAACACGATAACTTCCCAAAAATACAAGAATTTGGAGAAATAGTATAAGATAACAGAAAGAATATATTTAGCCAAACATTCTTAAATATTACAGAAATACTACTCTATAGCAGAAATGATATATTTAGAAAGAAAAATATAATATAGTAGAAATACTATGATTTAGCAGAAATCCTACAATATAGCTCAATAACAATGATTTAGAACAGATACTATGATTGAGCAGAATAGTAATAACTTAAGTGAAAATATTGGAAAGGTAAAATGACAAGCTGAATAAAAAGGAACATGGTTAAGTTTGCTCAAAACTAATTTTTGTTCACCTGTGAAAAAATAAAATAAAAATACATTTAGAAATACAAATAAGAACAGCCAACAGATACACACAAAATTAAATATGGATACACAAATCAACAAATACACACAAAATCAAATATGGATACACAAATGTACAGAGAGAGACACACACACAGGGTCTATGCCAGTCAACCAGTCTGAATATATTATATTTTTATCCAACAATGAGATGCTGCCCTAAAAAGGGCTTTGTGTGTGTCTTTCTCTCTCTCTCTCTCGCACACACACACACACACACACACACACCCACACACACACACACTCAAACACTCACACCCACACTCAGGCTCACACACACACGCGCGCACACACACACATAGCATCAGCAAGTGAACAGGGGCTGTTAACAGCATGTTTCTAGGTCAGTCAAACAGCTGTGAGATTCTCAATTTGAATCCACCAATCAGAGGGGCTGTGTGCTTTTTCCTGCCAAAACTGGTGCACCAAGTGCAGGCTTTTACAGCACAGAGAGAGACAGGATTTTTGCAGTCTTTTTGTCACAGTGAGGACTCCCCTCAAACAAACAGCCATAAATTCCTAACCGTAGGGGCTAAAACGGTCATTCTTAGACCGTTGTGTTCAGAAGACATGGGAGAATCTTGAAATGTTGACCATTTAAAATAAAAATATGAAATATCATAGATATATGACACAGATGATTGGTTGTCTTAGAAGCCATGATTGCCCCAATATGCAAATTTGAATGTGCAAGGTCTCAGATATGATTGGCTGGCTGGGAAGCCATGAAGGCAACAATATGCAAATTTGAATGTGCAAGCCCTCGGATATGATTGGTTGTCTTAGAAGCCATATAAAAAGCAGTAAAACTGTACTATGATTTGGTAGAAAAACTATAATTAATCAAAAATACTATATTTGGCAGAAATACTATGTTGTAGCAGAAACACTATATTTAGCACAAATCTGATGAAATAGAAGAAATAGTATGATTTAGCAGAAATGCTGTATTTAGCACAAATACTGGAAAGCAGCAGAAATGCTATGACTTAGCACAATAGTAATAACCTAAATAGAAAAATTGGAAAAGCAAAATGGACAGCTGAAAAAATCCTGAACATGCTAAGGGTCCCTCAAATGTAATTGTTAAATGAAAAAAAAACAGCAAAAAAAAGTATAACAGTCACACAATCACAAATATGTACACATATGGTAACACACATGCACAGACAGACACACACAGGATCAAATTCAGTAAACCAGTCTAACTATATTGAATTTAAATCTTACAATGAGATCATCCCATAAAAAGGCTTTCTCTGTCTCTCTCTCCTCTCTCTCTCTCTCTCTCTGTCACACACACACACACACACACACACACACACACACACACACAAGATCCAATTCAGTCAACCAGTCTAAATATATTGATTTTGAATCTTACAATGAGATCATCCCATAAAAAGGCTTTCTCTCTCTCTGTCTCTCTCTCTCTCTCTCTCTCTCTCTCCCTCTCTCTCTCTGTCACTCACACACACACACACACACACACACACACAAGATCCAATTCAGTCAACCAGTCTAAATATATTGAATTTAAATCTTACAATGAGATCATCCCATAAAAAGGCTTTCTCTGTCTCTCTCTCTCTCTCTCTCTCTGTCACACACACACACACACACACACACACACACACACACACACAAGATCCAATTCAGTCAACCAGTCTAAATATATTGATTTTGAATCTTACAATGAGATCATCCCATAACAAGGCTTTCTCTCTCTCTCTCTCTCTCTCTGTCACACACACACACACACACACACACACACACAAGATCCAATTCAGTCAACCAGTCTAAATATATTGAATTTAAATCTTACAATGAGATCATCCCATAAAAAGGCTTTCTCTGTCTCTCTCTCTCTCTCTCTCTCTCTGTCACACACACACACAACACACACACACACACACATACACATACACACACACACATACACAAGATCCAATTCAGTCAACCAGTCTAAATATATTGAATTTAAATCTTACAATGAGATCATCCCATAACAAGCCTTTCTCTCTCTCTCTCTCTCTCTCTCTCTCTCTCTCTCTGTCACACACACACACACACACACACACACACACACACACACACACACACACACACACACACACACACACACACACACACACACACAGGGAGAGAGAAGTAAGTTTCTAGCTCAGTCAAGCAGCCTGGGAGCTGCTGAATTTGAATCCACCAATCAGAGAGCCTGTGTACTTTTTCCCGCCAAAACAGGTGCAGCCGTTTTTACACACACAGAGCACAGAGACAGGATTTCTGCAGTGAATTTCTCATAGTGAGGATTCCTCTCAAACAAATGGCCATAATTTCCTAACCGTAGGGGCTAGAACGGTCATTCTTACACCGTTTTGTTCAGAAGAGATGAGGGAATCTTACAGTGTTGACAATTTATCATTAAAATATGAATTTTTAAAGATATTTGACTTGTAATGCACCATAACTGAGTAGAGGCGAAGCAAAAACTGCCTTGACCTGCCCTCAAACAACGCTTTCTAACTCTAAATCTATTTGGAGTATCAATATCATTTTTTCACCGTAAGAGACAGCAGGCTTTGGTGAACAGTCATGAAAATTTTCAGGTCTTTGTGGAAATCTATCAAAAAGATATGACGAGAGAAAAAAGTGGTTCATTTCCAGAGTTTGAAAGCTGAAGAAATCTGAGCGAAGGACGAATTTCCTACCCTCAAACAAGTCTAACTCATTTCAGAACGGTAATAGGTGAGAAAGAAATTCTTGAATTGTGAGCGTCAGGAGTGTCTGAAGATATACTGGGACAAGCTTCATGTTTTAACTTCGCTTCGTTAAGGAGATATGACGATTCGAATATGCCTCTCATTGCAGAAATCAAGCGGTGATTTTGAAGAAACTCTCCATTGACTTTCTATGGAGAGTTTTCAGACTTTGTGTTGGTCTGAGGAGATTTGCCAAAATTCTATAAATCCCACAACCATGATAGTGGCATTTTCGGAAAGCCAGCAAAAATACCTACGTTTTGATGTATAATTTGTGGAAGTTGAGTGAAAATTGAGCAAGTAGCAAGAAGTTGTTCGGACATGAAGAGAAGACTGCAAAACCTTCAGTGGCACACTGGAAGCCAAGTGCATAGCAACCATAACAACGCATGTATTTTGTGAAAAATCACAATTTTGCAACTCAAAACTTTAAGAGGCATAAAAGTAAAACGGTAAAAGATTTGAAAAAGCTGATTTATTCCTAAATAGCCCAATAATTTGAGAACATTTTAAAGTTTGAATGGTTGTTCTACGTGAAAGTAGGAAAAAGTAGTTAAGTTTCAAAAACAAGCAAGTTTTAGCAGAATTGCGGAAGTTTCCCATTCATTTCAATGGGACAAATTAAAGGAAAAAGCTTAATATTTTAAAAAGTATAACAGTATAAAATACCAAAAGATATAGCCGGAAAGGGAAAAATTAGCAGAATAGTTTAAAATTTGAACGGTGAAAATCGGCTGAAAATTGTGGAAGTAGATCCACGGCGAAAAACGTACGGAAACACCAAGGATAATAAAGAACTAGAAAAATTTGCATTTCCTGCGAAAATGCAGTGTGGATGCTGGAACGCTGAAGCTGTCTGCTGAAACTAGCTGAAAAAGCTGAAAAGTTGCAGAAATTGTAAAAATTTTGCAGAAGCAAAGGAACGTTGCTAAAATGTAGTAACTTAGCAGAACTGCAATATCTTAGAGGAAACATAATACTTGGCAGAAATACAATAGCATAGCAGAACTTAGCAGAAATATTGTAACTTACCAGAAACACAATAACTTCCCAAAAATACAAGAATTTAGGAGAAATAGTACAAGATAACTGAAAGAATATATTTAGCCAAACATTCTTAAACATTACAGAAATACTACTCTATAGCAGAAGTGATATATTTAGAAAGAAAAATATAATATAGTAGAAATACTATGATTTAGCAGAAATCCTACAATATAGCTCAATAACAATGATTTAGAACAGATACTATGATTGAGCAGAATAGTAATAACTTAAGTGAAAATATTGGAAAGGTAAAATGACAAGCTGAACTAGAAGAAATTTGCATTTCCTGCGAAAATGCTGTGTGGATGCCTTAACGCTGAAGTTGCCTGCTGAAAATGACTGAAAAAGATGAAAAGCTGCAAAATTGTATGCAGTAAAGAAACTGAAAAATTATGCTGAAAACAAGTGAAAAACAGAAACTTTTGCTGAAAAGAGGTGAAAAGGCAAAGATTCTGTTTCAAAGGGGTACAGAAGTTCAAATTTGTACTGAAAAGAGGTGAAAAGGTTTCCTCTGAAATTTGTATTGATAAGAGGTGAAAGGCTGAAAATTCTGCATAAAATAGGTGAATCAGCAGAATTTCTACTGAAAAGAGGTAAAGAAGTAGAACGTTGCACTGAAAACAGGTGAATCAGCAGAATGTCTGCTAAAAAAGAGATTTCTGTTGAAAACACCTGAAAAAACTGGAATTTGTGCTGAAAAGGGGTGAAAACACTCACAATTCTGCTGAAACGGGGTGAAGAAGAGGTGTTAGGCTGTTGAGAAGAGTTAAATAAGTTGAACTGATATGTTTGAGTACAAATACTATGATTTGGCAATAATACTGCGTTTTAGCACAACTCCTGAGATTTGATTGAAATACTATGATTTAGAAGAAATATTATGACTTTGTACAAATACAATGTTTTGGCACAAAGACTATGATTTGACAGAAATACTATTATTTAGTAGAAATACTATGATTTACCAGAAGTACAAGGTTTCTGCAAAAATAGTATAATTTTGAAGAAATACTATGCCTTAGCAGTAATACTATAACATCACAGATATATGATGATTTTGCAGACATTCTGGTTTTACACAAATACTATAATGTGGCAGAAATACTATGATTTGCTATAAATACTATGATTTGGCACATATACTTATTCAGCAGATATACTATAACAAAATAGAGAGTCTACGACTTAGTAATAATACTATAAATAATAGATATACTATGATTTGCAGACAGTCTATGTTTTGCACAACTAGCACAATGTGGCAGAAATACTATGATTTGGCACAAGTACTATGATTTATTAGAAATACTCTTTTGGCACAAATACTATGTTTCAGTACAAATACTATGATTTGGCAACTATACTGCGTTTCAGCACAACTACTGAGATTTGATTGAAATACTATGATTTAGAAGAAATACTATGATTTCGTACAAATACTATGTTTTGGTTCAAATACTATGATTTGCAAAAAATAGTATGATTTGCACAAGTACCATGATTTAGTACAAATACTACGAATTGGCAGAAATACTGTGACTTAGTAGTAACACTTTAACATAACAGATATACTGTGATTTTGCAGACATAGTATGTTTTTGCACATATACTACGATTTTGCTCAAATACTATGAAATTGCAGTAATACATGATTTTGAAGGAATACTATGATTTGGTAGAAATACTATGCCTTAGTAGTAATACTATAACATACCACATATACTGTGATTTAACAGACAATATGTTTTTGCAAAAATAATACGATTTCGCTCAAATACTATAAAATTGCAGTGATACTATTATTTTGAAGGAATACTATGATTAGGTAGAAATACGCCTTAGTAGTAATACTATAACATAACAGATATACTGTGGTTTAGCAGACATAGTATGTTTTTGCACAAATTCTACGATTTGCTCAAATACTATGAAATTGCAGTAATACTTTGATTTCGAAGGAAAACTATATATATATAGGTAGAAATACTATGCCTTAGTAGCAATACTATAACATAACAGATATACTGTGGTTTAGCAGACATAGTATGTGTTTGCACAAATTCTACGATTTTGCTCAAATACTATGAAATTGCAGTAATACTATGATTTTGAAGGAATACTATGATTAGGTAGAAATACTATGCCTTAGTAGTAGTACAATAACATAACACATATACTGTGATTTAGCAGACATAGTATGTTTTTGCACAAATACTACGATTTTGCTCAAATACTCCGAAATTGCAGTGATACTATGATTTTGAAGGAATACTACAATTTGGCAGAAATACTATGTTTGGGCACAAATACTATGATTTGCTATAAATACTATGATTTGGCACAAATACTATGATCTAGCAGAAATACTATGTTTTAACATAAATAATATCTTTTGACAGAAATTTCTGCTAAAAGGTACTATTTCTGCTTTTTAGCAGAAATACTGTAATTTTGCATAAATACTATGATTTGGGATAAATACTATGATTTGGCAGATATATTGTATTCAGCAAATATACTACAACATAACAGACATTCCTCCACTTAGTAGTAATACTATAACATGAAATAATATATGGTTTTGTCCCAAAACCATGATTTGGCACAAACAACATGATTTTTCAAAAATACCATGATTTAGCAGAAATACTATGATTGAGCAGAAGTACTAAGATGTAGTGGAAGTACTTTGATTTAGCACAAATACTATTATGGAGGAGTAATACTTTAACATGGGAGAGATATTGATACACACACACACACACACACATACACAGAGAGCAAAGTGTACAGGGGCTGTTAAGAGTCTGGGCTTGGTATATCTAGGTCAGCTAAATTGGCTGCACCTGCTGTAATCAGCACTTACACACACAGACACAGAGAGAGCTATGGTTTCCTTCAGTGTATTTCTCACATTCAGGATTCCCCTCAAACAAATGGCCATAATTCCTAACCGTAGGAGCTAGAACGCTCATTCTGACACCGTTTTGTTCAGAAGAGATGGGAAATCTGCAGGTCTTCATAATTCAGAGATAAAATAAATTATAAAGATATATGACTTGTAATACACTGTAACTGAGCAGAGGCAAAGCAAAACTGCCTTGACCTGCCCTCAAACAACATTTTGTAACTCTAAATCTATATGGAGCATCAAAATCATTCTTTCACCGTAAGAAACAGCAGCTTGGTGACAGTCATGGAAATTTTCAGGTCTCTGTTGAAATCCATCAAAAGATCTGACGAGAGAAAAAGTGCCTCATTTCAGAGTTTGAAATCTGAACAGATCTGAGCGAGGGACAATTTCCTATCCTCAAACAAGTGTAATTCATGGCCAAACGTATAGGTGAGAAGAAATCTTGAATTGTGAGCATCAGGATGTCTGAAGATATATTGGCACAGCCTCATGTCTCAACTTTGTTTCGTTAAGGAGATATGACGATTTGAAATGCCTCTCATTAGAGAATCCAGCGCTGATTTTGAACAACTCTCCATTGACTTTCTTGGAGAGTTTTGAGACTTTGTTCTCTGAGGAGATTTGCAAACATCTGTAAATCACACAACAATGATAGTGACATTTTCGGAAAGCCAGCAAAAATACCTACGTTTTGATATATAATTTGTGGGAGTTGAGTGGAAATTGAACGAGTAGCAAGAAGTTGTTCAGATATGAAGAGAAAATCCAGAATGGACGAGTGTACACTCTGAGTTAATTGCATAGCAACCATAACAACGCATGTATTTTCTGAAAAATCACAATTTTGCAACTGAAACTTAAAAAGGTATAAGATTAATGGTAGAAGATCTGAAAAAGCTGAATCAGACAGGAAGCCCAATAATCTGAGAACTTTTTAAGTTTGAATGGAGTTTCTAGGTGAAAGTATAAAGAGTAGTGACGTTTCAAAAACAAGCAAGTTTTAGCAGAATTTCTGAAGATTTCCATTCATTTCAATGGGACAAATTAAAGGAAAAAAGTGTAATATTTTAAAGTATAATAGTAATAAACACCAAAGATATATAGCGCACATTAGCAGAAAGAGCAGAACAGTTTAGAGTTTGAACGGAGAAATCGGCTGAAACTGAGGAAGTAGATCACG